>NC_056567.1:20352108-20363205 GCF_013358625.1 Macadamia integrifolia | reverse complement strand
CCTTCTTTCCTCCTTCCTTTCTTCTAATCCTTCAACCACAAGGAAGGTTGGGTCTTCTTCTTTCTTCAGCTATACATCTTGATATCCGCTTCAACTCTCCCCGGCTTGGAAGAATTCACCTCCGGTGAATTAAAGCTCATGTAATATTCAAACAGGCCTGGGTTGAGTTGTTGGATTTCTTGCATTGTGATCCAGGTGTTGTCAATTTCCGGACGTCCACGCCACTTGACCAAGAACACTCCAGAACCTCCAGTGTGTGTGGACACAATCTTCTCATCAAGGATTTTCTCAACTTTTTCAGTCCTTCTCGCTACCATAGGCATAGGTGGTAATGAGGTGGGGGGAAGTGGTTGGTTTGGTTCAGTAGTCTCATCAATGGTGAAAGGGAAGTCATCAAAGTCATCTAGATAGAAAGGGGTAATGGTAGAGGTACCATGGTATGGGACAAGGTCTTCAACATTGAAAATATTACTGATCTCCATACTAGCTAGAAGATCAAGAACATACATATTGGCACCTATCCTCTTGAGTACTTTGAACGGACCTGTGCTACGAGCATGCAGCTTACTTGCCTTTCCCCTAACAAATCGTTGCGGCTTAATTCTAACCATCACCATATCGCCCCCTTTAAACTCTTGTAGTCTTCTGTGCACAACTGCCTTTGACTTATATTGCTCGTTGCTCAGTGCTATATGTCTTTTTATACCTGCATGCAAATCATGTATATGTTAAGCAAAAGACTGGGCTGACTGGGAGGTCCTGGAACTAGACACGACTGGGATAAGATCCTGAGCAAATCTCAAAGGGGGACAGACTAATGGTACGGTTCTTAGAACTATTATATGCAAACTCAACCTGGCCAAGGACTCAATCCCAACTGGTAAGGTGTTCTCCTATGAGGCAACGCAATAAATTCCCTAAGCTCCTATCGACAACCTCGGTCTGACTATCGGTCTAAGGGTGGAAAGCAGAGAAGAAACAGAGCTTCGTGCCCATCATCTGCCATAGGGTCCTCCAAAAATGACTGGTGAACTTAACATCCCTATCAGACACTATGGTGAGGGCAACCCATGGCACTTGACAACCTCATTAAAGAAAAGTCTAGCTACTATGGATGCATCAGAGGTCTTAAAGCATGGGATGAAATGGTCATCTTCGAGAAGCGGTCCACAACCACATAAACAGAATCATGGCCTCTCGAAGTTTTTGGTAGACCAAGCACGAAGTCCATGCTAAGGTCCTACCAAGGGGAATGGGGAATGGGGAATGGGGAACGGGTAGGAGAGTACAAACCTGTGTTTTGCTTTTGTTGTTTAGCAATCTAGCATGCCCTACACTGACTCACAACTCTAGCAACATCCCTCTTTAGGCTTGGCCAAAAGAATCAGTCCTCAACGAGGGTGATGGTCTTATCTTAACCGAAATGACCAGTGACTCCCCCAGCATGCAATTCTCAGATAAGGAAATCTCAGAGTGAAGTCCTGGGAATGCACAACTTGCTTCCTTTATAAAGGAAGCCCTCCTTAAGTAGGTAGTCTAAGTGGTTGACCGGGTTGCTTTTACTCAAGGAAGTGAATGGCTCACTAAAATCAAGACAGGTGGGGTATTGGTCCTTGACTCGCTCAAACCCTACAACCTCTACACTCATTGCCTGGAGTAGCACACTAGCCTGACTCCTAGCATTGGTGTGACTGAGGAACATGTTCACCCGGCTCAGTGCATCTGCAGCAGTATTCTCGACACCAGGTCTATGCTTGAGTACAAAAGTGTACTCTTGGAGAAACTCAACCCACTTGGCATGTCTTTGGTTAAGTTTCTTTTGGGCACTCAGGTATCTCAGAGCCTGGTGGTCAGAGAATAGCACGAATTCTTACGGTAAAAGGTAATGTCGCCAATAGCGCAATGATTGGACAGCCGCATAGAATTCCTTGTGGTATGTAGAATATCTTTGCCTAGCTTCATTAAGCTTCTCACTAAAATAGGCAACAGGATGGCCCCTTGTACTAAGACACCACCTATCCCAATACTAGATGCATCGCAATTCACTTCAAAGACCTTAGAGAAATCTGGGAGGCGCAGGACTGGAGCTTCAATCATAAGCTTTTTAATTTCATTAAAGGCCTTCGTAGCACTCTTAGTCCATTGAAATTCCTTTTTCATGCAATTGGTGATAGGAGACATAATGGAACTAAACTGGTAAATGAACCTCCTATAGAAGGTGGCTAAGTCATGAAAGCTTCGTACCTCATGGACATTAGTTGGCTCAGGCCACTCTACAATCGCTTTCACTTTCTCAGGGTCAGCACTCAGCAGACACTCCCTGAGTTGACACAACAAATCCTAGGAAGATGACTTGATCACTTATGAAGGTGCACTTCTTGAAGTTGACATAAAGTTTCTCTTGTAGTAGCACATGAAAAACCTTCTGTAAGTGATCCAAGTGGGAAGACGGGGTCTTACTATAGATGAGGATGTCATCAAAGTAAACCACTAGGAACTTGCCAATGAATGGTTGAAGCACTTGATTCATTATCCTCATGAAGGTGCTAGGTGCATTTGACAAGCCAAAAGGCATGACTAACCACTCAAAGAGGCCATCCTTCATCTTGAAGGTTGTCTTCTACTCATCTCCAGACCTAATCCTAATCTGGTGGTACCCGCTCTTGAGATCAATCTTCGAAAAGATCGAAGAGTAGGCCATTATATCCAACATGTCATCAAGCCTCGGGATAGGGAACCTATACTTGATGGTGATCTTATTGATGGCCCTACTATCAACACACATACGCTAGGTGCCATCTTTCTTTGGCATGAGCAAAGCAGGACAGCACACGGGTTAAGGCTTTCCCTAATGAATCCCTTCTGTAGTAGTTCATTCACTTGCCGTTTGAGTTTGGCATGTTCTTTGGGATTCATTCGGTAGTGGGGTAAGTTCGGGAGAGAGGATCCTAGAACTAAGTCAATAGCGTGCTGGATGTCACGCATAGGCGGTAACTCATCAGGTAGTTCCTCAGGGAATAACCTCTCGAATTTCCTCAACAAGGGTCGCACTTCTCTAGGAGCCTCAGTGAATAAGCGTGACCTATCGGTATTACTCTGTACGGCAACTAGAGCATAAATCACCCTGACTCTTGACACTCTTCTTCAAATTGTTGTTGATTTAAAATGTTGAGTGTTTTGGTGGGGGTGTGTTTGGATGTACTTCCCTTGTGTTCTGGAACCCTAACTTCCCTAGGGGCACTGGGGGTCAGTCTAATCTTCTTCCCTTTGAACTCAAAGACATAGGTGTTAGACTTCCCGTAATTGGTAACATACCGATCATATAACTAGGGTCTACCTAGTATAATGTGGGCAATATCCATCTCTAGGACATCACACCACACTCGATCTTCATATCCTGCAAAGTGTAGAGGAACTAAACACCTCAGATTAACGGGAATGGTGGATTGATCAACCCAGGCAACCTTGTAAGGCTTGGGGTGGGGTTCAGGTTTGAGGCCCATTCGAGTAACAGCGCTCTTGGCGACTACATTTATGCAACTCCCGTTGTCTATGGCTACGCAGCAGTTCTTGTCCTGATGACATGTGTAAGTGATGAAAATATTAGTTCGTCGCCAATCATCACTACTCTTAGGTTATGAGACCATGCAATGCACAATGCTGAGCTTAAGGTCACCGGCCTCCTCGGTGTCCTCATCAGATATGGTCTCATCTGGTCTATGGTCCTCATACTCATGGTCCTGAAACCCCTCTTGGTCACCTTCTTCAGGGGTCTTCTCTCCGACATAAAGATTCCTATTGGGACACTCTCTGGAGAAGTGACTAAACCCACGACACTTGAAGCACTATTGTTGTCCACTACTCTTGGGTGCTTCTCCCAAAATTCCTTTACCCTTGTTGTCAAATTGACGCTTTGGTGCAGCAGTGGGTTTTGGGAATCTAGTTGAGCCTTGGGGTGGTTTTCTAAAATGGGACTCCCTAGCTTGGTAGCTCTTCCTCTAAGAATAAGTTCTTATGGAGGATTCCACCTTAAGGGCTATCCTGAAGGCCTGTGGAACGTCTCGCACCAGGTGGGGTGCCATACAAGACTGAATTTCGGAGTTGAGTCTGGTAAGGAATCTGGATAGTGTTTGCTCAACATCCTCTTGAATACGGCTTCTAATTTTCAATTCATTGAACTTGCTCATGTATTCGGTCATAGTCAACTTTCCTTACTTCAGGGTATTCATTTCATTCAACAATTGGAGCCTATAAGTGGTAAGTAAAAGTTCCCTCTTGAGCCGCTCTTTCATCTCTACCCAGGTAGTGATTGGCCCAAGTCCTAGGTGGTCCTCCTGGTACTCTAAGACTGTCCAGAAGTCCTGGGCATCTCCAATAAGCTTGAACTTAGCAAATCGACAGCGGACTTCCTCTGGCATATCGTAGAAATCGAAGTACCTATCCATCTGCTTGATCTAATCTAGAAGGATCCTAGCATCAATCTGACCATCATTGGTAGGGGCATATACCTTAATCATCCGTCTGACATCAAAGCCCCTATTATGATGCTCATAACCCTCATCATCTCCATATTGGGTTTGATGTCTTGGCGGTGGGCCACGACCCCTACCCCGATGCCTACCATGCCCTAGACCTTGGAAGTTATCCCCTATCTGGTCATAACCATCAGTCTGGTTATTCTCATTTACTTCCTCAGGGTTAGGGCCTCTGCCCCTGGGGTTCAGTGCTAGTTGTGTTATGGCCTTGCCGTCCATTAGGGTTTTGGGCACTTGTCTCGAGGGCAACCAACTTATCGGTAAGGGCTTGGAGATGGGCAGCTTGTGTTTCTTGTATGGCTTGGACGGCTTTCATAAATTCAGCCAATTGCTCAGATTGGGTGGAGGCGCTAGGAGGGTCATACATATCCTGGTATGCTCTATCACTACGAGTGGACATAAGGAGATGAGCAGCCAAGGTACGGTTGCCACCAAAGACTCAAGGTCTACTCAGAATCTCCAATTGAGATAAGCAGTTAGCCCTTTCAATCTTGAGGCCAAAAATCTCCCTCTCAAGTATGTGCTTTTGGAGGGAATAGCGTCCAATGCTATTTGGTCCCTCCAACTTAAGAAAGAAAAGAGTGCCCTCTAATCTATGGTATCGCTCTCTTAGCTCAGACTCGACTACGGACAGATGGTGACGGAGACTAGACCTCGAAAGGTAAGACATGTAAACAAGGGGCAGCGGTACCTAATTACCCTAAATCTAGACAAAACCATGCTCTGATACCAAGATGATGTAGGGGATTCCTAGGAGACTAGGTTTCCTACAAGATTAACTAAGTAGGTAGGGTTACCTCAAGGGACTTGGGTAGACAGGACAAAATAAACTCAGCAAACAATATTTAACATGCAAAATAGAATAAGACTAATAAACAAAGTAGCAAAGGGCAATAATAATCTAGGAAGAAAAACACATAAACTCACTCAAGCTTCAAGGGGAAACATGGGATAGGGAACATGGCAGCAACCAAAATTAGGCTATAGCACTAGTTTATTAAGCATCAAAAGTAGATAGAAACCCCATGCTATATGCTCTAAAATCAGTTGTACTAGTAATAAGAAGACCAGCAATACTTAAGGCAAACAGTGTAGTACATAAAAGGTTAAACAATGGCAAAAGGGGGGTGGGTTTTAATGGAAGTAACAGGATAAATAATGAGGGGATAATGGAGGGAATGGGAGGTTTGCTCTATACTTATCTGCTGCCCAGTCCTGAGAACAAAGGGAGAGAACCCAAATTCGAAGAAGATGTCCAACAACAGTCCGATTGTTGAAAAGAGATCAGCAGCAGCCCAGTCCTTGTCGTAAAGGATAACAGCAACCCAGTATTGAAGAGAAGATCAGCAGTAATTCAGCATCAAAGGCAGCAGCAGTAGTTCAACATCAAAAGGTAGTAGCAGCAGCAGATGTTGGCCGGCAGCAGTAGACAGTAAGCAGCAACAGTAACAGTACACAATAGCAGTTCGAGTCAACAATCCAGCAATAGTTCCAGTGAGAAAAGGTATAAAAAGTAACAGAGGGAGGGAGGTAAGAGAAGAGAGAACCAAGAGAGAATAAAGAGAGAAAAGGCGAGAAAGAGAGGGTGAGAAAGACGAGATTGAAAGAGAGAGAGAATCGTGAGAGTGGTGGGGGGGTTTGCTCCTTGGCTGTTTTTTTCAATTATCATTCATTAATTAGAACCGTGGCCAATGGCCTTACATAAATAAGAGACTAATTGCTAAAAAGAAAAGATTATTCTAGGAATGCTATTTCATAAACAAAGAAACTTTCCAAAAAGAAATCAATAGGATAATTACTTAGTTTCCTAATTAACTTAAAGACTCAAATAAACAAAATCCTAGGAAATAAAACTACTAAACTATCAGATTTGGTAGGGGCCACACAATCTTGGCAAAATTTGGAAGGAGAGGACTCGATCCAGCGCTGGAAAGGCTGGATCGAGCCTTCCTTTCTTCTTCTTCCTTCTTCTAATCCTCCAACCACAAAGAAGGTTGGGTCTTCTTCTTCCTTTGGCTGTACGTCTTGATGTCCCCATCAAAAAGGGTGTGGAAATGGCAGGTGAATAGCTTCCAAGGATTCAAATATTGCTGTCAACAGGCTTAAAGATGGTATTTTTTATTTATTTGTACATGGATTGCTTCATCAAGCTATTGTCCTTGAACTGGTCAAAGGTAGAAATATGGGTTGATTTATGATGCAAGACTTTCACATGTGCTCATGTAATCTAATATTTTATAGGGTTTCTTGTCTCTCTAGGATATTTCTCTCTCTCTCTCTCTAAAAAAAAAAAAGAGAGCAACCCAGTGCACGAGGCTCTTGCTACTACAAGGTCTGGGAGGGGCAAGTGTGTACGCAGCCTTACCCCCTGCTTTGCAGGAGAGGCTGTTTCCAAGTTTAGAACCTGTGACCAACAGGTTGCAATAGTGCAACTTAACCATTGTGCCACAGGCTTGCCCACTCTCTCTCTTCATGAGAAACATATTTTTCTTCCTTTCTAATTACTAGCATGCTTTTCTTATTTGGTTTTGTACAACAGCTTCTGAATTGAGGAACCACACAAATGCATGTGCACCTTTATCATTATTATTTTTTATCCTGCACTAACCAGTTGTAGACTTGCATATGCACTCTCATGTGCACCTAATTAAGAGAGACTTCATGTAGTTTCTACCTTGTCCCCTAAAACTGGCAAGTTTTTACTGATTCAGGTTTTTTCATTTGACAAGTCATGGTACCGCGCTGTCTCAATCCCCAGCTTATGAATTATTTTATCTCAACTACTGCCATTTTGTAATCCCCCTTAGGTAGAATACTCTATGATTCTCAATATCCTGTAGCTACATGTTGCTCAATTTTTTTAATAGTCTTCTAGCTATCATTTTTTGTAGACTCTTGTTAATACTTCAGAGCTCACACAAAAGAAAAGTGCTCAATAATAGTTTTGTAGTTTTATTGGATATTTTCGTACTTTTCTTGGATGTTTTGGTAATTGCATAGTAGGGTTTTTTTTCTTTTTTTCGATATAGTAATTTCTTGTATATTTTTCTTACATTTATAAGATATTTTTAATAATTTTATGGATATTTTCGTACTTTTATAGGATATGTTCGTAAACCCAAGCCCCCAATAGGACAACCCTTATTGGCATCTTAATGCAAACAAACGACTAGCCCATCAGAAGGGCATTAACCCCCCATTTATGAATAAGGCAATAGTTCCAAGAAGATCTCTTCCTCCTTAGGGTGATGAACTGAAAATGATTCCTCACATCTGTTGTAATATCCTGAATTATAGATCTGGTCTACACTTTGTTTTGAAACATCTTGAAATTTCTCTCCATCAACTAGTGAGCTATAGTAGCACAAAAGACAACCTTTCCAATGCCTCCCAATCCCACCTGATCACTCCAAACTCCTTAGCAACCCACCCAGCTTCCAACATAACATCAGAACTCAAAAGTTCTAGCTGAGCAAACCCGACTAATGTTGCTCCAGATCTGACTAGAAATATTGCACTTGAAGAATAAGTGGTTCCTACATTCCGAACCTGACCATCATAAGCAACAAAATGGAGCCAGATGAACATTACTCTTCTGAATCTGATCCAAAGTAGGGAGCGAATCAACTAGGCATCTCCATGAAGTGAAGGACTGCCTGGGAACACTCGAATGACACCACATAGCAGCTGCCCATATGACCTTTGGATTCGGCCTCCTAAGAAGATCCCAAGCCAATTTTGAAGAAAAGAGACCTGATGTATTTGCTTTTGGAAAAGCTTCATCCACATCTGAAACATTAAACCTTGTAATACTTCCGAGCTATCTCCACACTACCTCGAGGGCACTCGATCTAATTATTCCTGGGTCCCATCCCGCATTAGCTAACATCAATTGAACAATAGCAAGTCTATCCAAAGCTGGATCATATGAATCCTATCCCCAAATCTGCTAGTGAGAACCGCCTCCGGATGCCACAGATCAAGCCATAACCTGGAACTTCACGATTACCAATGCTTGGATCAAATGTTCAACTTTGTATTTGTACTTCAATATTTTCCGCCACATCGAAGAGCAGTCCTTCAACACTTACATTGTCCCCTAAGAGTCAACTTTTAAATATCTACTATTTACCTACTTGACCCATATCCTTTCTAGAAGCGATGCACCAGATAAGTTTTACAATCCTTGCACCATTCATGTCCTTGATTCTTTTACTCCCCAAACCATTCTCATTTTTTGGTTTACAAATAGCATCCCAAAAAATGAAGTGCATCTTCCTTTCTAAACCCGGAGATGACCATAAAAAGTGGGCAAACTTCAACCCCAACTTCTCCGTCACCTTACCTAACTAGGAAAATAAACCACACCAATATATCTATATATATATAACCTCCTCGAAACATGGAATTTATTTATTGCAGCAAGCCATTGTAAGGCAAAAATCTGCACTTCCATCCCCCCAGCTTCCCACGAACTATATTTGAACAGAGGAGTGCAATCACTAACCTCAATTTCCTAGAGATCAAAGGAACCCTTAAATATTTAATTGGGAGCTGCACTTCATCAAACCATTAGAAATGAAATCCTTGTCCGCCCTCATAAATAGCATAATGTCATCAGCAAATATCAAATGAGACAATTTCAGCACCTTGCAAGGGGGAAAGGAGATGAACTTTATCATCTTGCACCAACCTACCAAGCATGACTGAAAGAGTCTCCATGGCAATAGTAAATAAATATGGGGACATCAGGTCCCCTTGACGAATATCCCTTCTGCTCTCAATATAACCAGTGAGACTCCCATTGATTAAAATAGAAGACATGGAGGACTCCACACAATCTTGAACTCATGGAATAAATCTTCTAGGGAATCCCATATGGCTTATGGCATCAAACAGGAAGACTTTGCTCAAAGAATCATAGGCCTTATGTCAGTCAATCTTAAAGATTGCTAATGGGGAAACATTCTTCCTATCAATTCCTCTCACAACATCATGGAAAACCAAGATGTTATCACATATTGTTCTACCTGTTGGTGTACGATGTCTTGCATTCTGTCACAGTTTAATCTAGGGAGTACTAGTGCAGGCGCTTCGACAGGCAGGACGGCGGTGTAACCCTATTCTCCATTGAAGGCAGCTTTGTACTTTCCGGATTAGGGTTTTTTGCTATATATTCATAGTGAGGGTTTCTTTCTCTGTAATGCAAGCAAATACTGAGAGGTGTGAGGACGAGCTCTGTAACCCTATTCTCCATTGATTGTGAAGTAGGATCTCATCTCACTGAGGACGTAGGCAATCTTTTCGAACCTCGAAAACCTGTGTGCATTGTTTGTTCTTGTTTTTCTATTATCTTCTGCATCATTTTAGGGTCACGTTTCTACAAATTGGTATCAGAGCTCTAGGTTTCCGTTTTCTAGGGTTTGCTATCACGATGGCAGGGAAGGGATTGAATGTTAAGTATGATATCGAGTGGTTCAATGGGAAGAACAATTTTACCCTCTAGTAAAGGATGAAGGATCTTCTGATACAACAGGGTTTGGCGAAAACGTTGTTAGGGAAGTCAAAGAAGCCTGCAAAAATTACTGATGAAGATTGGGAAGAGATGGAGGAAAAAGTGGTAAGTGTTATTCGATTGAATCTTTCTGATGATGCTTACAATATGTTGTGGGTATCGAATCTGCACCGCAGTTATGGGCGAAACTTGGAAGCATCCAGATGACGAAGTCCTTAACGAATAAGCTTTTCGTGAAGAAGCAATTGTATTCTCTACAGATGGAGGAAGGTACGGATCTATTAGAGCATCTTAACATGTTTAATCAAATCGTAAGTAAGCTTGCAAACCTGGAGGTTAAGATTGAGGATGAAGATAAAGCGTTACTATTGCTATCGTCGCTCCCAGATGTTGGGAAACATGTCCACACTCCTTGCCATGTTTTGGTGTTAACAAACAAACATACATCTTTAACTTGATTGTTAAAGTGTGATTAGCTTGAAGAAACCCTTAGAAGATCAAAGGTCGAATCAAGACATGAAGCTAAGCTTAAAGACATGAAACAGCAAACAAGAAGGAAAGAAGATGAAGGGCTAAAGAATGGAAGATTCAAGTGAAGAAGAAGATCACTAGGATAGATTAGTTATTTTTAATGTAATTTGTAATTTCCACATACTTATATGCACTCACTTCATGCATGTGCATTGCATCATATTAGAATGACCATAGAGCATGCTTGAGTAGGTATGAAAAATTTCTAAGTGGTGTGGAACACACAGTAACCTAACTCAAGGGTATTTAGGGAATCTTAAAGTTAGTATCAGGAGATGAAACCTCATAGAAGTTGTAGGAAATTGAGTTGTGAGTCCAACACAACTGATCTCAAATCAATCCAAGGTCGGACCAAAAAGTTATAGTCAAAACACTGGTGACTGGTCAGTATGACAGAGCATGTCATGTTGACGGTCGACCGGCTGGAAGCCCCGGTCGACCGGAACCAACCGAGACCATAGGCGGTCGACCGACTGGAAGCTCCGGTCGACCGGACCTGTCCGAGACCATAGGCGG
>NC_056567.1:20341612-20352088 GCF_013358625.1 Macadamia integrifolia | reverse complement strand
GATGACTCATTTTCTCTTGTTGTTTCTGACTCACCTAACTCCACCTGCACAGTAGAACCTTCATTATTTTCACCAACTGTTTGTGAACTCCATTTTAACTTCACCATATGAGACTCATCAAACACAATGTCCCTGTTAACCACAACTTTCCATGAACTGGGATCCCATAACTTGAATCCCTTTACGCCTTTCTTAAAACCAAGAAATATGCACTGCTTAGACTTTGAGTCTAACTGGGAATGCTGTTCACTCTCAACATGTGCATAGGCTAGACAACCAAATATTTTTAGAATAGAATAATCTACTAGTTTTCTTGTCCATACCTCTTTTGGGAATTTTACAATCAATCGCCTTTGATGGAGACCTGTTGATGAGGAAACACGCCATATTCACTGCTTCTGCCCAAAATCTCTTGCTCAACCCTGCATTCAGCCTCATACTCCGAGCTCTTTCTAGAAGTGTTCTGTTCATCCTTTCAGCTACACCATTTTGCTGTGGTGTCTTTGGAACCGTGAAGTGACGTGTAATCCCTTCAGATTTACACAATTCTAGAAATGGCTTGTAAGTGTACTCCCCTCCACTATCTATTCTCAAGTACTTAATTTTCTTTCCTGTCTTCCTTTCTACCTCAGTCTTCTATTCATTAATTTAGTGAACACCTCACTTTTATGCTTCATGAAGTAGATCCAGACTTTCCTTGAGTAATCATCAACAAAGGTCACGAAGTATTCTGCCCCACCTTTAGATTTTGTTGTTGAAGGACCCCATACATCGCTGTGTACATAATCAAACACCCCTTTACTCTTATGTTTTGCAGTTTTAAAACTAATCTTGCACAGTTTGCCAAACACACAATACCTGCATAAGTTCAGTTTACAAGTTTTCACTCCCTTCAACAGTTTTCTTTTATGAAGCTCCATCAATCCTCTTCTCCCATATGCCCTAACCGCATATGCCACAGATATGTATCATCTGTATCAAATCCTGCATCTGTAGTCACAGATGCTCCACCTGTAACAGTGCTCCCTATGAGTCTGTATAGGTTTCCTGTTAGTTGTCCCTTCATGACAACCATAACACCCTTAATAACTTTGAAAACTCCACCTTCTGCTATGTATTTGCAGCCATTTGAGTCAAGTGCCCCCAAAGATACCAAGTTTTTCCTTAATTCTGGTACATGTTTCAGATCTGCTAAAGTTCTTACTATCCCATAAAACATCTTGATTTTGATAGTGCATATCCCAATGGTCTTGTACACAGCATCATTCCCCATTAGGACAGACCCACCATTATATAGTTAATATGTATCAAACCAATCCTTATGTGGACACGTGTGATATGAACATCCAGAATCTAAAATCTAAGAATCAGAAGATTGATTCTTACCTGATGATATAGAGAGTACATCTCCATCATCTCCATCTGAATTGTTAGCCACACTAGCTTCCTCAAATGCCTTATCTACACCTTTCTTCTTCAAGTCCGCCTTCCTCTTCAAGCACTATTTCTTCAAATGAACTTCCTTCTTGCAATAGTAATAAGAGACCTTTGTCTTTGCCCCTTTTGATTTTGATCGACTCTTCCCAGATCCCTTTTGATTTGATCTCCCTCTTTATTGCTCCTTGTCACCTCCAAAAAGGCCTTCTCCTTGAGATTTCGTATTACTGGCAATCATTGGACATGAGGGCAGCCGCTACTTCATCCATCTCAAGGGTCTCATTCCCGTACAAGAGAGTCGTTACCCGGTGATTATATGATTCTGGGAGCGATGACAACAACAGTAACGCCTTGTCTTCATCCTTGATCTTAACCTCCAGGTTTGCAAATTTACTTACGATCTGATTGAACATGTTAAGATGCTCTAATAGATCCGTACCTTCGTCCATCTGTAGAGAATACAATTGCTTTTTCACAAACAACTTGTTCGTTAAGGACTTCATCATGTAGATACTTTCAAGTTTCGTCCATAATTGCGGTGCAGATTCGATACCTATAACATATTATAAGGCATAATCAGAAAGATTCAATTGAGTAGCACTTAACCACCTTTTCCTCCATCTCCTCCCAATCTTCGTCAGTAATTTTTATAGGTTTCTTCCACTTCCCCAACAACGTTTTCACCAAACCCTGTTGTATCAGAAGATCCTTCATCCTTTGACGCCAGAGAGTGAAATTGTTCTTCCCATTGAACCGCTTGACATCATACTTGACATTCGATCCCTTCCCTGCCATCGTGATAGTAAACCCTAGAAAACGGAAACCTAGAGCTCTGATGGTACTTTTGTAGAAACGCAACCCCAAAACGATGCAGAAGATAATGGAAAAACAAGAACAAGCAATGCACATAGATTTACGAGGTTCAGCAAGATTGCCTACGTCCCCGGTGAGATGAGATCCTGCTTCACTATCAATGGAGAATAGGGTTACACTGCTTGTCCCTCACACCTCTCAGTATTGCTTGCATTACAGAAAAAGAAATTCTCCCTACAAATATATAACAAAAAAACCCTAATCCGGAAAGTACTCAATTGCCCTCAAATAAAAAATTCGAGCTCCCGGCTGTGCCCCCTAAACCCTTTACTCCCTGGATTAAACTCTGACGGAATACAAGACATCGTACACCAACAACTTTGTCCCCAACAAGGAGTTGGCTCTTGGTTGACTAATAATCGGAATGCAAGTCTGCCATAAATTTGGCAACATAGCACTCTTCCCACTAAAGTTGCAACTGTTCCAAATTGGTAGTGAGAGGTTTATAGATACTGAGCTTCTCCTGTATACTCTCAATTACATTGAAGTACTCATGCAATGACCTGTCTCCCTGCTTGAAAGTAAACAGTTTATCATAAAAGTCATAAACCCAGTAAATATTCTTCTCTTGAGAGGTGCATTTCAAATTGTCCCACACTCCTTTTGCAGTGTGATGAAACATAACATTGGCGGCAATAGATTGTTACATGTTGTTCCATAATCAGATAAGGATTGTATCATTCTCCCGCATCCAATCCTCATAGGCCTTAATCTAAGAAGGATCTTTAGAATCAGCAGGAGGAGGATCAGATAGAAGATGTTTAAATTTGCCCTTAGCATTAATATAACCTTAACAGCCCGAGCCCATAGAAAGTAATGACCAACTCCACTGAGCTTGATTGTAGTAATTTAGACATTAAAATTGTCCAACGAGGACTTGGGATCAGCCATCAAACAAAAAATTCGACAAAATAAAACTGATGGAAGAGATAGCTACTGTAACCATAGGTACAAACCTGCAAATCTGGAATATAAAACCCAGAAATTGGGTGAAGAGCAATAGAGCAAAATCAGGGACACATTGACCTCCATACCCTTCCAGATGTGAGTAACAAAACCCCGAAAACCAGGACTGATCTGCTGGTTAGATAAACAACAGAGAAGGAATCGATTGCAGAAAAAAACACAGTATTTCAAGCTCTGTTGGGTGTCAAGGTAAAAGCAAATTCAATGGCTCAAAATCCCTCAAATAGGGGTCGAGAGTACCTCCAATGGGGTTAAACAAAACCTCACAAGTGCTGACACATCTGCTGGTTGGATATTTGATGATGATAAATCTCCATAGCCATCAAAAGAGAGAATAACAGAACCAGCCACCAGGAAAATTTTTGTAGTAATATGAATCCAGGAAATTTATCACTCCACTTGACCAATAAAGATGATACATGAGATCCTAGTTGATCACAGGATTTCCATAACTACGGCCTAGAACAAGAAAATAAGAGGCATATGTTGCTGCAACCTTTAACAGAGAACTTTGAAGACCTTTAAAACCAGAATCTTGTGATGATACAGATTTTCAAAGTTGTTCTGATACCATGTAAGTATGTAACACGAGAGACTCCCAATATCTAATAACCAGAACCTAGTATGGAAGAACATGAGAGGGGAGAAGAGACTTAGCCAGTGATAGACTCAAGGAATAAGATCTATCATTGGACGGTGATATATTTATTATGGTAACATAATTACAATCAGATTCAAAACAGAAAACATAAATAGAATAGGAAACTAACATCTGAACAACTAACAAGACTAACAAATAACTAAACAACTCACGATAGGGACACTTCCCCTATCGAGAGGGAGGTCCAACACCACTAACATAACAAATAATGGGTCCAACAGGGTACAAATAAAACCCCTATAGACCATACCAGAATTATAACTAACACTTTCCATAGTGCAAATCCAGTCCTATGGATTATGTTAGATATCATCAGCTAGCACTGAAAAGAAGCATCCATAACTGACAAGTTTGAAATCCCAAAATCCAAACACCACCTAATCGACAAAGTATTGAATATTACCTCAAAATTTTGCTTCTTTATCCAGCTGCTACAGTCCTCCATTAGTTCCAACATTTCATTATGTATTAAAAACCAGTAAACAAATGAAATTTACAGCATGTAAACAAAAGCCATAGACCTGTACACATCTCAGAACTTGTATCACTAAAGATTTTGTGTGATGATCCTCTCAAACTGGTGACACCAAAACACAGATTAATTACATCTGGCTAGTTATGTCAAATTATATAGAGTCGATCATGACTCCTGAGAAGAAAACTTAAAAGCATAATGTACAAAGTAATTTCATCATCCAATATTTGCAGGAATAGCAAACTGTTTGCAAAAGCTAAAACCAAGTTGACTCAATGATAATTATTTGTATGAGGAATCAAGTTTTCATAAATCTACCATGATGTTCAAAGCTTTGTGCCTCTTGAACACCATTAACTGGAAAATAAGTAAGATTAAAAGAATCTACTTCCTTAAGACAAACCTACAGATTCAAAGTTGTGGCAACTGTAAAGCATTTCAGACCAAGGAATCCAAAACACAAGGCCTATTTAAGTTAAAAAAAAATGACCAAAATCCCTAAACAAGAGAGAATTCTAGTTTAAGTGAAGTGAAAGGACTTATTCTCTACAAGAGCCTCCAAGGCCATGACACTGGGAATACTCCAAAGATTAAATGTCAACTACTAACCTAAATTTTATGAACTTCAGAATATTCATCTTTAATGGAACCCTGAGTGAAATCTCTGACAAATAATTAACAAAGAGTTCTTTTTTTTTTAACAGAAAAAAAAAAGCAGAAGAAAAGGAAAAGGAAAAGGAACAATCACATGCCTCTTTCCTCATATCATCATAGGATGGTGAGAAATGAAAAAAAAAAAAAAAAAAAAAAATTTAGAAGTTTCTTTCATCTATAATTATTTAGTTTTCTTCTAAGCTACTTTCATCTATTGGTTAAATACACTAGAAATAGCTTCCTGAACTGTAATAAAAAATCAATCCCGAACAGGAAAGATAAATAACAAGTACAAACTCCATTTCTCTTTTCTTTTCTCTTCTTTTACAAGCTGCTGCTATAATCAGCTACATTAGATGGGATTGAGAATGCAGACCCCAACCCCTTCTGAATGTGTCTAGTTAGACATTGCAACAGTTGAGTTCCAAATGAATCAGTTTCAGTAAAGAAATCAAAATTCGAAGAGGCTCAATACAAACAGAAGAGGCAATCAATACACTCAAGGGCTTCCACGTACAAGTATGCGTTACTTGGATGTAAACCAAACTAGCGATAGCCCCTTCCCCTTCCTCGTCCACTCGACCACCTGCCTCTTGCACCACTTCTCCCACCACGAGACAAACCTTCAAATGCCCTATTAACCAGATGGTTCTGCACACCACCATCACCTCTTCCTTTCTTTGTTGCAGCATTGCTTGAACCATTAGCAGCAGTTGCAGTTCGCTTCGCACTGCAAGGGAAACACATAAATTAGCAAGAAAAAATAAAGAACATTAGACAAGGTTAAAGGAAAAGTTCTCCCTACCCTGCTGCAGCAGCAGTTGAAGGTATTGAAGGTTTCACTGCTTCTTTCCATGACAAATTGATTTTCTTATCCCCAATAAATGAAGGAAATTTTGAATGCAGTGGCTGAAATGAGAAGAAAATGAGAAAATCAATATAAGTTTGGATACAGATCATACATAAACAACATGAAATTTTTTCTCCATTCACCTGAGTCATTGCCAGTATATTATTGCAGGTTCGTAATCCTGTTGTTGTATTCTGCTTTTTCATTTTCTGCAGAGAACGTCAATGTACTATAATTGTAAGCTATGAAAACCAAATAGCAACACGATAGATTCAAAACTCTCAAGAAGAAACTCACAATGCTAGCCTTCGCTTCATCAGTCTTAGCAGCTGCCATTGCCTTGCCATGTTCCGCCATTCCCTGGGTTAATTTCTTCATGGTGGCCCTAGCTAATTCCTCTACATTACTTAACCTGCATCAGAAAAAACAGTAACATTCAATTCCATTCTTTCTGAGATATACGAAATATCATTTCTCCACCTACATTTGAAGAAAGTTCAATGTTGCAACCTAGGTCACTTGGTGAATACTCAAAAGCTCTTACTCTTTGTTAGGAGTCATAGAAAGGGCACAGGCTTGTTTCTTCGACAAAGAAGCCAAGTGTAGATGTTTTGAAATTACTCAGAAGCACGGTGGCTGAGTTCACAGCCCAGAAAAGTCCACATGTTCGGCAGATCATATCATTCTACATGCAAACTGCAAGTTTCATCCCTACAGCCATATGCCATGTGGAAGAAGAAACTTTTCTAGGTCCATTTATTCAAGAAAAATCAGAAATATCAAAATGTTTTCTTTCAACCTCCTATTGAAAAGGAATGGGAAGTACTGGGAAGTATTACTCTACTAGAACGTCTCAACATTCAATGGAGAGACTCTGAGGGAGTAGTACTATCAGACACTATGTCCATGCACAAATATTAAATCAAAATTAAGACTCATAAGATGGCCCAGAACACGCCTCCAAATATTTTCCCAAAGTGAATGCAACTGCGGATTAATCACATTGATTGAACAAGAATGTATACCAATCAATAACTTAAAATGTACTAGTGATGCAGCACAATGCCAGGCATAGGAGGAGAAAGAACCAAAGGGGCAAGCCCAATCAGGTCCATAATTAGGCCCAATAACTCAAGTTATAACTAAGCCACAATATGCCATGACTAAAGTAGTAGACCCATATTTTGGCCCATTTGATGGTTATAACTTAAGCCATAAAGAGTCCATAATCTGCCAATATGCAACCATCGATCAGCAGCCTTTGGAATTTCTATTTTGGCTGATTATCCGGGCCCATGTTGCTGCCACATGTGAAGGCTGCACATAGGAAGTTTCTATTTTTTGTTAAGATTGCCCTTTTCTTGTACCACAAGTTTATACTTTAATAAATACAACTGAAGGAGAAGCCTCCAGCGATTTTGGCAAATAACCTATTCAGTTTCTTCAATGGAGCAGCAGCCTTGAGGTGAATCAAGTGCAACCAAGGTGGTGAAACCTTGGAATGGTGGGTAGCCCTAGGCTTGGTGGTGAAGACAAGTCATATCCTTCTTCCCCCTTTGTTGACTTTTTTTATTCCTTACTTTTCCCTGCATAATCCTTACTGTTGTTGGAGCCCTTCAAATGTCACAAACACTATTGTTTGAAAACTGAGAACTACTAAAGTTTGTGGCATAATGTTCTTTCAGTTTTGGTTTCTGTATTTGATCTGTTGTTCCAGCAGCCCATTGGCATGTAAATCGGGTATGATCTCTCACTCCATATTCTCCTTCATGCCCTTCCATTCTTTGTTATAACATTGTTATTCACCCACTGTTCTGCAGGTTTCGTTCTTCGGTTATCATCTACCAACTTTTGTTCTAACCAATTCTGGCCGCAGGATTTGTGTATCCAGTCCAGCCAATCCACCATTGGATTGGTCTAATTTTCTGATATTTTTTTTTTTTTTAGACCTTCCTACCTTCAACCAAAATTGGAGGATCATCTTATCCACGGATTGTGAGTTATTGATCATCTTAGAAGTTACTAAATTCTGTTCCTTATGAGTTTCTATTTTCTGTTACCTATTGTTTCTGCAGATCTGATCACTGGATACAACAGCAGCTTAGCCTTATCCCAACTAAATGGGGTCAGCTACATGGATTCTTACCCTCAAATCAGCTCTATTCAAAGTCATACATGACACAAGGTCTAAGCTATGCATGGCTTTCCACACCACTTCTCCTAGAGTCATTTCAGGTCTGCTCTTGGCTCTTTTAGCTCCTTCAATCCTAATCAAATCACTCCTCCATACTAGAGCATCTAAAGGCCTTCATAAAACGACTTTCTCACAACTTATCATGTATCTGAGCTACTCTCATATCATCTCTACTTTGATCATTACTTACTCCATCATTACCATTCTTACCACACATCCATCTCAACATGCTCATCTTAGCTACACTAAGTTTCTCTATATTATGTTTCTTAATTGCCTAATATTTCATGCCATACATCATAGCTGGTTGTATGACCGTGCTATAAATTTTACTAAAAGTTTTATAGGAATACGTCGATCACAAAACACTATGGATGCACCTCTCCATTTCATCCATCGTATTTTAATACACTGTGCAACATCATCCGCTATTTCTCCTTCTTTATTTATGATTAAGCCCATATATAACTAAAATAATCACTTTCAGGATCTCCCTCTCATCAATTTTCACCACCTAAATGTGCATCCTAGTGTAAGTAAAGTTACACACCATCTACTCCGTTTTTGTTCTACTTATCTTAAAACCTTTTGATTCCAAGGTTGATCTCCATAGTTCTAACTTGGCATTAATCCCTGTTTTTGTTTCATCCACCAAAACAATATCACCAGTAAAAAACATACAAGGGACCTGATCTTGAATGTCTTCTAGTTAGATCATATATGATAAGCACAAATAAATAATGGCTTAAAAGAGATCCTTAATGTAACCCAATTGTAATTGGGAATTCACTACCTTGACCTCACACTATTCTTACACTAGTCACTGCATTATTATATTATCTTTTTAACTATGTCCACATATTTACTCGAAACACATCTCTTCTCTTGTACACACGCTAAATTAACTCTCTAGGAACTCTATTATAAGCTTTTCTTAAGTTAATAAAGACCATATAAAGAGATCCTTCTTGCAATCTCTAAATCTTTCCATGAATCTCCTAATTAAATAGCTTTTGTTGTGGATCTTCCTGGCATAAAACCAAATTGATTTTCCCTAACCGAAGTTTTTTTGCTTAGGTGAGTTTCAATAACTCTCTCCCATAACTTCATAGTATGGCTTGTTAAATCTATGCCTCGACAATTATTACTACTCTGAACATCACATTTATTTTTATAAACCAGAACCACAATTCTTCTCCTCGATTCATCTGACATTTTCTTTGTGCTCATAATCTTATTAAACAACTTGGTTAGTCACGATACAACAATAAAAAAAATCATCCTTATCCCAACTTAATGGGGCCGACTACATCTACATGGATCCATACAAAACAAAATGGGGTAAAATGAGGTCGAAACAAAAAAGGGAGAATTAAGAGATGCAGAAATGAGGGGTGTGAAATGAGGAAAAAAAGAAAAATGAAAGATGGAAAGAGGCACAACCCAGCAAGGCAGGAGAATCTTAGCTAAATGGGGTCAGCTACAAGAATATTTGCCCTCCAGTAAGCTCTATCTAAGGTTATACTTGGGCAAAACCTATTTTATGCATGTTGTTCCTCATAAATTCTCCTATGGTCATTTAGGCCTACCCCTAGCTCTTTTAGCTCCTTCAATCGGAATAATTTCGCTCCTTACTGGGGGATCTCTAGGTCTTCGTTGAACACGACCATACCCCAAGTAGATCCATGACAATAGCTCTTTACTTACTCAGGAGGCTCATGGAAAGATTTAAATCCCCTAGGCGCCCCTTCAACACCTTGTATCAGCCAGTTGCCTTGACAACTACATGGGTGGGGGGGGGGGTTTAGGTAAATATATTGTATAAAGAAAGAAAGAAAATAAAATACAAAAAAATGGCAACCACACTCCCTATTTAGACCGACCTAAAAGAAGGGAGATAGGCCCCACTAGACAATCTGAAAATATAAAATCAACAGATTACATTCGGTAATAAATCTTAAAATTAGCATCATCTATAATTAAACCTTTCAGATCATCCGGAAACTCTTCCGGGAGTAAACTAATATCCATACTCGTTGTGAACTCAGCCATATAATCAGCAGGCTTATTCATTTCCCTCCAAACATGATTAAACTCTATCCGAACAAAAAAGGTCAAAAGGTGAAAAATCTTACTTTTCAGAACTTGAGCATCCCACGAACCTTTGATGACTCTATTGATCATGTCCATAGCCAATTTAGAATCTGACCGGACAGATACACACATCAAACCCCTATCAATACAAATAGACATAACCCTTATAATAGCTTGCATCTCTTGATGGAGGGCCCTAGGGAAATAGGGAAGAAAATCCCTGAGTGAACTTAGAGTTACAGGGGAGAAGAGAAGAATAGCACAAAGAGGGG
>NC_056567.1:20279919-20341129 GCF_013358625.1 Macadamia integrifolia | reverse complement strand
TTTTGCTTGCTCTCGTTGCTGCTTCTCTTGGGCTTCTCTCATTTTTTTCACCTGCTGCTGACGGAAAGGGGAAAGAGGAGACGGTGGGGGCCTTCTTGTTGGGAATCAAAGGGAGGAGGAAAAGGGAGGGATTAGGGCTGGAGTTTCAACAGGCTTTTGGGATTTTTTTTTTTATCTGGAACCCCAACGACAGGGAACCAACAAGGGTTTGGGACTGGGATTTGAAAGAAAGGGTTAGGATACTGGTTTGACAGAGGGCCTTAGAGAAATAGGGAAGAAAATCCATGAGTGAACTCAAAGTTGTAGGGCAGAAGAGAAGAATAGCACAAAAAGGGGGGGAAGGGGTCACACGTCTTGCACCATACCCGGCACTAAAACCTTCAATTCAATTCATCATTCAAAATCTGATTAACGGGTTACATGCCTTTATATAATAAACTGAATTTAAAACTTGCCTAAATAAAATCTAAAGCTAAATTAGCAACTCCTAATTACTTCCTAAAGTTTTTTACTAATGAAATTAGAAACAGAATAAAACTCAAATTGGTAACTCCCTAATTGACTAACAACTACTCAAAATAAAAGATTGCAAATATTTCCCAAATAAAATAAAATCCTAAAGATCCTAATGAATCCGACAATCCAATCGGATCCAGATCATCTCGGTTGAGATTGCACGAAGGCTCAACCCGGTTCAGCCTCAATTCTGCATCATCTCCATAATTAAGACCGATCGAACATCCCCAAGTCTAACAAAACCAAGGATTGGAAACCCTATTACATCACGAATGACACCACCATAAGAAGCTCTATCTTGATTTAAGGCACCATCACAATGAAGTGCTACCATACCTTGAGGAGGATTCAACCATGAGCAAGTCTTCGGCATCTTAACAATCCAGGAGATCTGCAATCCCCAATTGTCAACAATAAATTGGCTTTTAACAAAAGGAACACATGAAAAATTCAAAGAGCTGCACCTCAACAACACATCATTTTTTATTTTCTCCACCAGTTGGAACCTGGTTTTGGTTATATTTTGAAAAATTCTAAAATTCCTCTCACGCCAAATGTGCTTAACAATAGAATAAAAAGCAAGCTTTCCTACAATCCAGATCTGATCGCAACCACTAAATTCATGATTAACCCATTTTGCTGCATCTATAACTCCAATCGGCTGCTTTCTTCCATTAGAGCATAAGGAAAATATATCACCCCAAACTGCCATTGCAAATGGACATTCGAAGAAGTGATCACAATTCTCCATACCAGCCCAACATAAAACACAATTAGGTCTCACATCAATGTTCTTTTTTCATTACCTGGTCTTTGGTCAGTAATGCATTGACAAGACATCTCCATGTAATAAAAGACTGTCTAGGAATATTTCCACTAAACCACACTACTTTTACTCAATCTACTTCGACTACCTTTTGACGAATGATATCCCAACAAGACTTAGCAGAAAAAAGGCCTGTTGAATCTCCTTTCCAAAAAACAATATCATCTGTATGGTGAAGTTTCTTCACATGTGGAAGCATACTCCAAGTTATAATAAGGTCCGGTGAGTGGGAAGGACCTGGATGCCATTCACCATCACCATCACCATCACAAATAATATCTCTGACCAAGGGAAAACGATTAGAGCCTATATCATAGCGGGTTCTATCCCCTAAATTGCTCATAAGAACGCCCAAAGGGTGGCACTTATCAAGCCATAATCTAGTATTTCTCCCATTCCCTATGAGGTGATAAATATGGGGCTCCATTTGTTCCTATACTTTAAGATTTTCCTCCAAACCCAAGAGCAGTCTAAGTAGTTAGGTTTTAGTTATATTTAAGTGTGTATAGTAACAGTTGGGCTTTTAAATGGGGGAACGGTTTTCCTGTTCTGCAATGTCCTGAGGGTATTTGGACCGACACAAATATCTGCTGCTTGGCAGGTCAAATTGGGTGAAATTTTGTGGACAGGCCTTTAAGAGAATGTTTGTCGACCAGTAGAAGTGTTGAACTCAAGGTCCCATGCTCATATGTCAAGTTTCATCCAGAATGTAGTTGGCCATGTGGCAAAATAAAGCATTGAAAAAGGGTTCATGCCAATAAATGAGAGAGTATCCAATTGAATTTGAGTCTGAAATTCAATAAATGGCCAATCCAGACCACTCCCTTGGTATCGAACCATCAGAATCACCACATCACCATTCCATGTAGCACAACTAGGTGGACTATCCATAGATTACGTAGTAGACTGCACGGTTCAGGAAACCTTGCGCCTTTAATTTGTGGGTTCTAATTATGCAATGGCCCTAATTTGGGTTGACAGCAGTTCATCGGGCCTTTATTGAAGAGATTGGCCTAGCCTACCTAGAGTCATTGTTGAAGCCAGTTCAGCCACTGTGGTTCATTAGATGGATAGCTGTTCAGATGAGCCCTAGTGGTACTCTCACTTCATTAAATCAATTCGGGTTGTCGCAGCTCAGCTGGAAGCCTGGAAGCTGATGTTAGCTAATAAGGTGTCTAATGAACAAGCTAAACAAGTTGTTCATGCTAGACTTTCTTCTGGGATGATATTACTCTATATCAGATCTTTTTTTCAGACTGGGGAGGGGGTTTGAATCCTATCAGAAAACTCTTCTTAATGCATTATCGATCTTGAACCAGTAAAGCCAATAAGAGAACAAATGCAACAGGATCGCATATAGGGACAAACCAGGATTAAGAAAAAAATTCTCTAACACTTTGTTTTTTTTTGAACGTATAAAATAAGAATAAAAAGGATATGACCAAAGCTTCACCACTCTACGGGAATGGAATCACAATCACCACAGTAGGGTCTAATTGGAATCACCAGCAAGAGGGCTGGAACTGCATCACCAACATAAAAAAAGACAACCTCAAGACTACACCACCAAGGAGGATGTGACACCCAGCCCCCATTAACCTTGGCACAATATATTGTGACAATATTAATGGGGTCGGGGCGTTACAGGTGGTATCAGAGTGGACTCCGACATCATGTGGGCCATAACGGGTACGTTGTATCCAAAAGGGGGAGAATGTGACACCTAAGATACGGAAAATGTACCAGACCCGCCTAGAAGATTGTTGAGGGGTCCCTACCAAGAGACGACTTAGGACCAAGGGGTTTGGAAGATCAGTGAGGGTGTGCAAACTTTAGTCCCACATCACCTAGGGGGAGATTGTTGAGCTAGTTCATAACATCTACCCTCTTTAACATGGTACAATGCATTTCAAATCCTTGAGACCCATGCACCAAAGAGGACAATATTCTGCCTACGCGATAAAGTGGTTCAGCTTGGACTGGCGCCTTGGTCCTCTAGTCAACACTTGTTGGTGTCACCTTAATTTTTTCTATCCTCCCTCGCCTTGGTCGCTTTGTTGCCTTCATGACTATGATTAGACTGTTAAACATAGTGAGAGATCAACCCCAGTAAAGGAAAACAATGTAAAGAAACTCATATGTATACACACTTAAATGTCCAAAAGGTATTGTCAACCAAGAGCCTAAGCCATGCCCTGAAGCCATCGTTGCCTTCAAAAACGTGATAAAACGTAGATGAAACATATGTTAAAAAAAGATAACAATCCAGCTAATTCTTATATTCTGTTTTAAACCCCAAGGGCATAATACAAGAAGCCGCAAAATATCAAGGATTTTTTACGGTCTAAATGTCAATATTTGCATAGTTTTTTTTTTTTTAGCAACCAAAGAACACACTAGAGGAACTCAAAAATTCCGTCACAAGCAGCGATCTTGCAAACCGTATACACAGTTACACTCACATACGCATATTTTAAATAATATATTATTAGAAAACATGTTATAATTTGTCACCATAAAACGGCCAGAGAACATGCTTTCACTTTTATAGAAATTTCAAATGGGCAATTACTTGCAAACCTTCACACATCACAGAGCTAAAAGTTACATTAAAATCTAAGAGTCATTATTTGAGAAACAGTCATATCTTTTACACCCTTTTTTTCTTATCAAAACAATATTCACTTGATGGAAATAGAGAACTGAAGAATGGACACAAGTATTGTTTTTAGTTAAATTGAGAAATAAGAGAAACATAAAAATAAAAAAATGGTACCTCTCAGTGAAATCTTTGAAGTACTCAGAAAAATCCTCTCCAAGCCTATCTGATGGCTGACCAGTCACTATCTTGTAACCACACAGACTATTGGTGGCATTAGGAGTCTGTGCACAAGCATGGATTAAATAACCATCAACTAAAATAAAGGACAACAAAGCTAGTAAACCAAGAAAATGAGATCTCAGAAGTGCAGTCACCTTATAAGCTAAATGGTGAAATGTGTATAACATGCATTCAACATAAGTAAAATTTGTCTCCTCTCCAGCCTTTCTCCGAGACATGTATTTCTAGGAAAAGAAAATCAGCAGAGGAAAAACTTATAAGAAGGATCCATTAAAAAAGGTATATATAAATTTTTTTTGGTAAACAAAAAGGTATATATAAATTGATAGCAAGATGGTAGTCATAAATTTAAAGTTCCAATTCTTTTCAACAGAAGAGTGAAAGTTCTAGCCCCAGATCATACAACTATCATCACACAAGAGTCTGCATGGAAGACATATACAGTAACTACACTCAAACAAACTTCATCACATAAATGCGTGAAAGGTCAAACATAAGAATAGCAGTGAAAGTTCTGCCAAGGATTTCACTTGTCAAGTCAGATTACCGAAAAGAAATCTTCCTATGTTATAGCACCAAAGACATTTGTCTTCCAAAGAAAAAAACACCTTTAAGAGCTGAACAACAGATGGAAGAAGCTGACGTGAATCCTGTGGTGACGTATAAGGTGAACTTTCTGCAAGGTTCTTGAGCAAGTCAAGTTTTCTTTCTTCAGGAAGCTGGCAAGGAAAAGCTTCATTAGACCAAAATTAACAACTGAAGAATTTAAAAAGAAAAAATAAGACCCACATAAACATGGGTGTGAGGTCCAATGGTTAATATAACTTAATAATACCAAAAACATGTGCTAGTACTTAATCAAAAAGGAAAACATGTATCATGTGCTGCTTCTTCAGATACTTTGATACAGAAAAAATGTTAGAACAAGCTTTCACGGTTAATAATACCAAAACACAGTAAATTAGAATATTACCTTGTCAAAAACAGGTATGATGTGCTTGTTCACATAGTTAAGAAACTTGCTATTGGATGCACCCCTCTAGAAAAAATAAGCGATTTCAGTGAACAAAAAATCCAATAATTGTCAAACATGAGGGAAGAACTCTTTGACAATCAAGTCCATACCACAAAGAATGGAAGAGCCATGTAAAGGCATGATATCAATCTATCAATATGATCAACATCTGAAACCTGCAGCATCAAGATAACAGCATCATAATTCAAAAGCTAGCATTGTCAATGCATTATTCTGCCAATTTTCCCAAAACTTCTTTTTTTTTTGGTAGGAGGGAGGGAATTAACAGTGTGTCAAGATGCTAATGCACAACGTCATATGAATAAAACTATTTGAGAAAGAATTAGATGTCATTCCATACGAAGATTAAGGACATCTAGTCTAATGTGACTGACAAGGGACTAATGTTTTCTCTCTATTTGTTTGGAGTCACTAACATGCCCACGAATAGCAATTCATTAAATGGACTAAGAGCTGCTTCGGCTTTGGTCAAACCTGCTACCAATATAATATGGTTCGGGGTTTGTGGAAAGGAAGGAACATGAGAGTGTTTGAAGACAATCCCAGGTGTTATCCCATAATGTGCACAGATACTGGCTGTTAACTTATAGATTGGGCTTCAGTTAACAAATCGTTTTATGGGGTTAAGAGAAATTGTTTTTCTTCCCAGCAGTATTCCGCTTTTGTTTGATGTTAATATGTATAGAGAGTTCTGCTTTTCTTTTCGGGGTTTTGAAAGTCATATCAGAATCAATTCTAATTTCATATTTTATGAAATGAACATATTCTTCTGTTGTTGCTGATCCCTGGAGGGGATGCTACTTTTTGCTCCATCAGATTGCTAAAGGGGACATCACAAAGAGATACTCTACCACGTATATATTACTTCACTAACAAGATATAAAAAATTACATATGCCTCCCTAGGTAGGTAAAATGGAAAAATAGAGCACAATAAGTGGCGAGAGTAAAACACACTTGACCCTAAAGTACCCTTATTACACAAACTCTAACAGAAGTATATATGCAATTTATAGAGGCAGTGACAAATAGAAATCGCACATTGGATGCATTCTTCACACATAAGAATCACCATACTAATAGTGGAAATTAAATAAGATTATTATCCAGCTTCAAGTCATTGATTATATTCAAGGAATGGGAAATCCGGGGCTAGCAGGTCAGTTACACTTTCAGGAATCATTATGAGAGCATCATTCAATTTTCTTTTCGCCCTAGACTGGTTTGGAGAGGCTGATTTGACGACTGCAGATACAAGACTCTCCTCTTTGGGATCCATCTAACCTTATCACTGCCTTCGTCCCACTTGGAAGGAGAAGGTGATTTGGCTGTTTTCTTTGGGTTGATTTCCTCAACCAGGCAGGGTGAATAGAGAAACTCACATCTTCTAGAGCTAGATACCAATTCCATAGCCAATGAATCAGCTGAGGATTATCAATTATGTCCCACAGAATAATAAACATGTCGGAAAACAATCCTGATTCTCTCTCTGTTGTAATTATTTATTATTGTTGTTATTGTTATTGTTGTTGTTGTTGTTATAAATAAAATCCCAAATTGGTAAGAATCAACCTTAATAACAATTGGTGCACTAAAATATTGGAGGCAAGGCCAATGCATCATATACAGTTCTTCAGAACCCAGGTTGCCCATGCAAAGATAATTAGTTTGAAAAGGTATTGGTGACAGACAGATGCCATCAAATGGGCTCAACCCTATAAATATGCATGTACGTAAATTAGAAAGGACAAGGGAACAAACACGACTTTTAAGAGGCAAATGGTCGAAATTCTTGTACCCTATAATAGTAAACAATATAGAGAAAATCAACCAAACCTCATCATAAATTAAATCAATATCAAAGAAAACCATTATCCATCCAAGTAGATCTGAAATTCAAACCAATTAGAACACGTGGACATGGCACACTTCATTCTTTCAATAGATCCAGTTCACAATTAAGTCAAGTAACCGTCTGAGAAAGCGATTAGAACTTCACTTCATAACAACCATAATGGAAGATAAATATTAGGCTGACAATTTCTTCATAACCAAAATCAACTTACATTGAACTGCGCATCTAGGTCTGCCTGTCCCTCGATAATCTCAATCAACTCTTGCACTCGCTCCGAGGGAGCATTATCTCCAAATATACTCAAACTTTTCAAGAAGTCCATAAACATCTTAAACTCTGCTCCAGTCACATCTTGTAAACTCTAACAAAAACGTTCAGTAAGATCACCAGGAATCTTCTTAGCAAAGCTCCAAGAGACCATAATTAAATTTAAAACTTAAATATCATTACATTATTACATACACTAATTAAGTGGAAGCAAAAAATCCAACAAAGATAAATGACCGAAAAAGGGAAAGCAAGCCCAAAAATAGAGATTACCTTTACGAATAGAATGGAGAGAATATGACAAAATTAAAGTTCAAAAAGTAAGAAAGTGAACTTACTTTCTTCACTAATTCAGTTATATGCCTTTCCATTTGCTCTTGAGGCTTCAAGAGTTCAGCTTTTAGAGGAAAAACCTAAAGTATGAGAAAGCTTTCAGTTTAATGACAATAAAAACAATATAAATACACATAATATTGGATCCAGATTATAGAGCCATTATAGAAATTTGGGCCTTAAAAATCTTGCCACATATTTCACAATTGATGCAGATTAATCACAAAAAAGGCTTGTTTTCTTAGGAATAAGCCTAGGGTTGGGTTCCATACATGTTAGGCCTTTGATCCCATATGTTTTGAGTATAATAGACCACTTTTATGGGTCTAAAAGGGAGGGCTCTAAGGATGCATACGGGATTACTAGTTAGTTTCATTTTTCATTAGTTTCTTTTTTAGTTGGGTTTGATTTGAGTTATATTTGCTTCCTTAGGAGTCAAGTCATTAACAGTAGTTTCCTTTTTCAACTAGTTTCTAATTTTCAGTTTCTAGTAACTATGGTATTAGGAGAATATTTGGTTTCCTTTCTGAGGAACCTTCTATTTTGTAATTCCCTCCCCCATCAACATTATAAATAAAGAAAATGAGGCTCCTAAAGCTTGGATGATTTTGATAAAAAAAATTAATGGTTGTTGCTAATGCCTTCTTCATGAAGAGTTGTCTTGTGTTTGATCAAGGCTGATGGAATTGGTGTTTGATCCAATTGACTCTTTACGATGTGAAGCCTAAGAGGTTTCTTTCAAGTGTTCTTTTTCTTCGTTTCAAGGTTAATTACAAGGCTCCATTACTGCTTAACAAACCAGGTATTGACTCTTCAAATTCTGCCCAGAATTTTATGTTGAAGCTTCAATCGATTCTTGTACCCTGCAGTAGTTCCAGCCCAGTTGGAGCTATAATTTTGATTGAACTTCCTTCTCTACCTTAGAGAAACTCAATCCAAATATGGGCTGATTCTGGTCAGCCGTTTTGAAGTTATAAAAATTCTCTTGATTTTTGTCTTCTAGTGCACAGAGGTGTCCAGAACTGTGGTCGACTGGTCTGGTTTGGTTCTTATTGTTCCTTTGACTTATGGTTCATGTTTCTATGGTGATCTAACTCTAGTTGAAGCCCTTGAAATCCTCTTTGGTCTGTTATACTGTTCTGATCAGCAGTAATACCCTTTGAGGTCGATGTAATATTATTCCAGAATTTGAGTTCTTTATTGTCTGAATTACTTAGCTTCTGTCCTACTTTGTTATGTGGTTGTTCTTTGATTAAAAGTTCTTGCAGTTGAGACTTGGTTAGACCCCTATCCTTGTCTACATTACACAATGGAACAGGATCAGAATCTAACGTCAAATAGGCCCACTAAAGGATTAAGTAGACCATTAATCAGTTGAATGGATAATCCCAATCAAGCAATTCACCTCTATTTATTTGACTGTGCTAACAAGAATTTAAGCGAAATTTAAGAAATCTATGAAAAATAATACATATATTGGATGGTTGGAAGTCATTGATTAAGGCATAGTTTAAGAACTCGGTGAGATCTCGCCATTGCTAATATCTCGCTATCTGAAAATGGCAAGACGAGATGAGAAGCGATAAATAAAATGAACAATATCTCGGTCGAGATCTCGGTAAATATCTCAGTCTCGACTTGACACGAGACCAAATCACATGGGGGTATATACATGATTTCAACCCTCAACTTGACCCAACTTGACAACATCTCTTGTCTATCTCGCCCTGCTGTGAAGAAAAAAGTGAGCTTTTGGTGGTTTTTCTTGCCAAATTTCTCCTCTACCTTGTAGATTAACAACTTCAACACTTAGAGATTGAAGATTATCACTTCATCATCAAACTTTCAAGATCCTTTTCTTCTCAAGAACAGTTTTAGGAAAAAATTTCTCAGAACCAATTTTTTTTTCATAGAAACATGGTCAATAGTTGTTTGTTTTTATCGTGGAATAGCTTAAGATGAAGGGTCCAAAGACTACTTACATAGGGTACAAAGTCAAAGTACCATTTTGGGTTTGATTTTTAACAAAATGATGTTTCCACTATGTTTAGAAGGTCTAAAATAGGGTAAATTGCAGGTTTCAGGGACTACAAATACCATATGACCACTGAGTCGACATGGAAAAAAAAAAAGATCTCGCCAGATCTCGCTTTTTTGGTTTAGCGAGACTAGGGGCAAGATCGAGATCTTAAACCTTGGATCAAGGTAATCAATAGTGTACATGGTTCTCCATACATATTTAGTGTAGATAGTCTTTTGGGAATCATTAACCAGGAGGTTTAGGTCCTAACATAAGACACATGATGAGTTATTGGAACCACAGACCTGTTGAAAGGCTTACATAGCTCTAGTACCAATATGCTCAAACAAATATAATATACAGGAAAAGGAAACAAAAGCTACATAAGGGTGCTTCTCACCTTATCCCTAATAAAATTCAGAACCTTTTCACGTATGCTTTCATCGGTACTTGGTTCATTAGTGCTTTCGATATGCTTAAACAAGGCTGTCAAAGAAGCTGCAACCAGAGCATCTATTAGATAGAGAAAAGTGTTACAATCAAAGGTTCAAAGAAGCTGCAACCAGAGCATCTATTAGATAGAGAAAAGTGTTGCAATCAAAGGGCATCCTGGTTTTGCAAAATATACCATGAATGGTTTAGATGCACAAAAATCATGTTGGAAATATCATAAATGGGGTGGGAGGACAGGGAGATGTAGCATAACCCAAGCTATATATTAGGAGATGGGGCAATTACCACACCATGGTAACAAAGGTTATGTTCTTCTCAAAAGAATCCACAATTATAACAAATGGAAATGATTCATCAAATCACTACCACAGTTACCCAATGCCCTGTTCCAATTATTTAGATTCTGCTACAAACCCATCTTGTGCCACATCTGCAATAATACATATGCAGCAAAGTCCCTGTTCATGGCTCAAATAACATCCTTCTGCGCGATATCTTCCTCCGATGGGAGCCTTTGGATTGAATTAATACACTAGCAATTGCACTGTCGCTGGTTTTCATAGTACATAATCAAACCATCTCCAAAAAAACTCACTTTAAATACCACCTAATGGACTTACTCTGGAGTTCCATTGATAGCACATTTCATATTCTAACAATATAAGTCGTACAAAGGATTCATCATAATAGCCTTTACATTGCAACTATGTTGTCATTTACAAGCTGGTCAAAATTCATCTCCATAAATAGATTACTCTTCTTGATGAAATAAATTCCCATCTTTATTAATAAAAAAGGCTAAAGGAGGGAGGAAAAAATGGGCAGTACAGAATAAATGCCAAACTCAACAACCCCATGCTTGGTGAGATCATCTACCACACCATTGGCCAACCTATGCTTCCAATCCCCAAAAAAAAAAGGAATTTTAAGCAATGCAAATTCTGGGAGAACCTTGGACCATCATCCTGATTGTGCAACCTATCACATCAGACGAATACCCTAGACAAGATTGTAGTCCAAATGATGTGATCCCGGGGTTCAGAAACCTTGTTTGGGTAGCTACGGGTCCACCCAATTGTACAATTGATGCAGATTAATCACAAAAAAGGCTTGTTTTATTAGGAATAAGCCTAGGGTTGGGTTCCATACATGTTGGGCCTTTGATCCCATGTGTTTTGAGTGTAATAGACCACTTTTATGGGTCTAAAATGAGGGCTCTAAAGATGCATACGGGATTACTAGTTAGTTTCCATTTTCATTAGTTTCCTTTTTAGTTGGGTTTGATTTGAGTTATATTTGTTTCCTTAGGAGTCAAGTTACTAATTGAGTCAAGTCATTAGTAGTTAGTTTCTTTTTTCAACTAGTTTCTAATTTCACTTTTTAGTAACTATTGTATTAGGAGAATATTTGGTTTCCTTTTTGAGGAATCTTCTATTTTGTAATTCCCTCCCCCATCAACATTATAAATAAAGAAAAGGAGGCTCCTAAAGCTTGGATGATTTTGATAAAAAAAAAATTAATGGTTATTGCTATTGTCTTCTTCATAAAGACTTGTCTTGTGTTTGATCAAGGCTGATGAAATTGGTGTTTGATTCAATTGACTTTTTGTGGTGTGAAACCCAAGAGGTTCCTTTCAAGTGTTATTTTTCTTCATTTCAAGGTTAATTACAAGGCTCCATTACTGCTAAACAAACCAGGTACTGACTCTTCAAATCCTGCCCAGAATTTTATGTTGAAGCTTCAATCGATTCCTGTACCCTGCAGCAGTTCCAGCCCTCAGTTGGAGCTATAATTTTGATCAAACCTCCTTCTCTACCCTAGAGAGACTCGATCCAAATCTGGGCTGATTCTGGTCAGCCGTTTTGAAGTTACAAAAATTCTCTTGATTTTTGTCATCTAGTGCACAGAGGTGTCCAGAACTGTGGTCGAATGGTCTGGTTTGGTTCTTATTGTTCCTTTGACTTATGGTTCATGTTTCTATGGTAATCTAACTCTAGTTGAAGCCCTTGAAATCCTCTTTGGTCTGTTGTACTGTTCTGATCAGCATTACTACCCTTTGAGGTCGATGTAATATTGTTCCAGAATCGGAGTTTTTTACTGTCTGAATTACTACTTAGCTTCTGTCCTACTTTGTTATGTGGTTGTTCTTTGATTAAAAGTTACTACAGTTGAGACTTGGTTAGACCCCTATCCTAGTCTACATTAACAATAGCCAAAAGTAGGAAGAAAATAGCAATTTTGTAAATATTTCAAAGTTCGTAAGGGGAGTAGCAGAGCCGTAATAATCAGAACCTAGGACTGTTTAGTAGTAATAAGAAGGAAGATACAAAAGGGATTTATATATATATATATATATTAACCAGGGGTAGACTAGGAACTAAAGTTAATTAAAGGACTCTTCGTTGTCTCCTGGGGCCTCCCCTCTTCCATTATTACCCCCCCCCATGGTCCCTTCTCCTTTTGATTGGGCTCTTTGCCCTTTTTTGTCTTTGGCCCTCTTTTGAGAGCTTGTGGCCCTCCTTGGGCTTCCCCCCTCACCCCCTTCTTCCCTTGTATATTCTTCTTCCTTGGTAGTGAATTTATTTATTTATCCACAAAAAAAAAAAAAGTTAATTAAAGGACACCAAGTGACTTTGGGGTAAATCAAAGGAAATTTCAGAACTAATATAAGGGTTAACAGCAACAACGAGAGGTTAAGAAAACCTATCTGATGTAGAATCGAGGCTGAACCGAGTTGACCCTTACGGCAATCTTGACCGAGATGAACCGGGCCCTCCATCAAGTGGTATCAGAGCAAATTTTCTAAGAAATCCTTTACTTCGATGGCGTTTCCCCTTGAATTTATTACTCTTATTGAGGAACTTAAGAAAAAATTTGATGATGGAATGAAGGAACTTCGATCGGAATCTCGAGAACTTCGATCAGATTTTCAAAAGCTTACCGAAAGTACTAATTGCTTATGTGATAAGGTGTGCAACATGATCTAGGATGAGTTAAAGGTAGACAAGCCGGTTGACACTAGACGTGACGATCAAGATGAACTTAACGGTCCGATCAAGGTTGCATCTGAAGAACTGATCGATTGTCCACTTTCAGTTGTCAAACCCCAACATCGGATTCCAATCAAAGTCATATCATTCGTTGGTGACCATCAGGGGACCGTGACAGGTGAAAGCATGATGTGCTAGGTCATAGCCCTATCAAAGCCAATGATTGTGGATGTTGATTGAATGGTGCTGATCCTCTCCTTTAAAACTCGTGGATGAGTTTTTCTCAACATCGGGGGAGCTGATATAGAATCGAGGCTGAATCGAGTTGACCCTTGCGGCAATCTTGACCGAGATGAACTGGGCCCTCCATAACTATCAACACTAAACCAACAGCAGGAGGTTACAAAGGGAAAATCCTCTTCACAATGGAATGGATCAAGCTGGGATTGGGGACTAATCGCAATCCCTAGCTGATGCAGTTAAAGGTATACAATTGGGCCAATTAGGCGTTAGAATACTTTATTTTGGCCCATAGTCGGATTCTATGGGTCTTTGGTTAGTTATTTTTGGGTTTAATTAATGTAAAGGGCCTCTTTTCTAAGCCAAAAGTCGGGATTTAAGAGGTACACGGGATTAAGTAGATGGATAAGATTATGTGGGATACATTAGTAGATTTTTAGGATTAGGAGGTCTTTAGTTCTTTTAGAAGTCTTATTTTATGCCTTTTACTAGTTAGGAAGTCTCATCTTGAGTAGACTTCAATTTACCTTCTTTTTTTTTTTTTCTTGAGCTTGTAAACACCCCCCCCCCAACGATTGGAATGAATGGATTAGTTTGGTGTTTTGGAAATAGCCTTGTGTGGCTGAGTTGTCTTCTCTCCTCTCTCATGTTATTCTTCTCACACCCCTTTCTCTTATCTTCTTTACTTTCCCTCCCAAGTACTCAGGTCAGCATAGTTGTCTTTCTGAATTCTGAACATATCTATTTGTCTCTTTACTTCAAATTATGTTTGCTGTAATTTCCTAACTTCAGTGCTTTATTGCATGTTCGGTTACGGCATGAAAGATCTGATGAAGAAGGTAAAGTTTAGCCCTCCAACTTGTCTTCATTCATGGTAAGAACAGGCCAATTTGGAGTTTTGAAGTGTAACTCCCAACAGCACAGGTTTCAATATGAACAAAAGTCAAGTTCATGAACATTCAGGTGAGGATAATCTATGCCCAGAATTTCAGAAGGAATAGAGAAGGTTTGGTAAGAATCGACCCACTCTAGTTGGATCATCAGTAATGTTAGAAACAGAACAGGAAAAAAAAAATTAACAAAGCAATATGAAGAAAGGAATATAAACGTGGGATCATACCTGAAAATAGGAAGAAGAAGAAAGTAACTTACCAGAGAATGGAAGAATCACACTTCAGAGGAGGAAGGGGAAATTGCAGACCAGTGACCAGTGACCAGTGACTGGTCGTGGGTTCCACTGGGAGAAGAGCAGGGGAAGAAGGAGGAAGAGAAGGGAGGAGAGAGAGGTGAGGTCGCACAAGCACAGCCATGCTGGCTTGAAAAAAACACAAACTCAATTCATTATTCACATCATCTGCATAGAAGTAAGGTTTCAACCATATATAAAAATAAAGACTCCTACCAAATAGAAACTACCCTCCACTAGGAAACCAACTCAACAAGGAAAATAAAACAACCAGGAAACTTGAAGTAGAAAAACTATCGAAATCAACTCAACAAGGAACTAAAGCAACTAGGAAACTCAAAGTAGAAAAGCTATGGCTATGTTTGGTTGCAAGGGGAATTAAAGGGAAGGGAAGTGAAATTTTCATACTTAGAAAAGAAATATATGTAATCATTACCCCATATGACTATATCATTACTTCAAATCATTCCATATTTGGTTATAAAATTTCACTTTACATCCAAAACCCTTTGCTATAATATGTAAAATAAAAATTACATGTAAAATGTATCATTACCAAATATGGTTAAAAAAATCAAGCAATTTATATAATCACATGGGGTAATGATTATAAACATTCCTTTCTTAAGTATGAAAATTTCACTTTCCTTCCCTTTAAATTCCCCTTGCAACCAAACAGAGCCTATCAGCCTATCTCTTCGCAACTTAACTCTATCTAAAACTCCCATAAAAAGATAATAAAAATTACAAGAATCCCAATCATTTATCTGGCCTGGTTTGGGTAAAAATTGGTTTTATAACAAACCATGACATTTTCCTCTTCTAGTATCTGCATCTCCAAACCAATTACTAGAGACAGAGATCAACCCTTGAAGAACCACCTCACACACTGGAGACTCCGACAACCATCGCAACCCATTTGCTAATTGCAACTCCTGTGCTGGAACTAGAAGGACCTAGTTTCCACGATTAGCAGCATCAAATTCAAATTCACAACAGGAAGGAGCATCACCTGAGAGAAATTATCATTACCTAGAATGGAGTGACTAGGAGGGCGGACCTCGGCACAACAGTAAGGTTGCTCCATTGCAACCATAGTTGTCAAGGCGTCGCCTAGGCATCTAGGCAGCCTAGTGGGGGTCTGGGCGACTATCGCCTTATTGCAATGGCACCTTACTACAAGTGCGACACTTATTTATGCCAAATATCATTTAAGTAAATAAGCTAATACCCTCCCTCCCCCTATTTTAATCTAATAAAAATAGTTTAAAAATCAAATACCAAAAGAGTCAACCCTGCCACCTACGAACAAAACTGGATTTTTTGTTGTAGAAGCAATTTTCAACTTTCAAATGTTGGGGTTTTTCTCAATTCTGAAAATTTCATAAATCTTATCATAGTAAAACATTGCTAAAAATCAAAAGTCCGATAAATTAATCTTTTGTTCTGACGTCCATAAAATTCTTTTCATTTAAGCAATTTTAATAGCATTCACGCACTTTAAACTAAGTTTGATCGGGACATAACTATGTCATTACAACTCAAATTTAAGTAATCTTAGTCTCTTATACTTATTGAGAAGTTGATTTTGTGCTCCACCTATACAAAAAGTCTCGTGCAAAAATAAAATCATTTGACCAGTCAAACTTATTAGACAACAAGAACATTCTCTAAATGTTAATTTTTTTGACTTAATGTTGATTTTTTATGACTTGATGTGGCTTAATGTTGTTTTTTTATCTTTCATGATACAACATATACGTACCATACTAAATAATATTAGAAAAGTGGGGAAAAAATAACACTTGGTCGCCTTGTTCTCCTTAAGTGTCTTGTTGCTTAAGCGCCTAGGCAACCCTCCAACTCCTTGGTTTGCCTTGTCGCCCTGACAACTATGATTGTAACCTAATGGTCATAGGTTCGAGGCAGAAAACACTCTCCGCAAAGTGAGGGTAAGGCTGCATACATTATGACCTCCCCAGACCCCGTAATGGAAGAAGCCTTGTGCACTGGGTACACCATTTTATAATGGAGTGACTGATATGATGCCACATAGGTAGAGATCCAAGGCTACTGCGCACAAATTTTGAATTGCATCCATAGTTGTCAAGGTGTCGCCTAGGCGACAACTAGGCGTCCAAGCGGTTTGCCTGGGGCCAAGGCAACAGTCGCCTTGTTGCACTACATGTCGCCTTTCGTTTTTACCCTTATTTATGCCAAATATCATTTAAGTAAATAATTTCATTTACTTAAGACATTATTCATAAATAAGCAAATGCCCCTTATTTGAATCCAATAAAAATAGTTTAAAAACCAAATTCCAAAAGGATAAAAAGTCAACCCCCAGTCCAAGAATAAAAATTGGATTTTGGTTATAGGGGTGATTTTCGACTTTTAAATGCTGGGTTTTTCTCAATTATGAAAATTTTATAAATTCTATCATGTTAAAACATTGTTAAAAACCAAAAGTCCGATAAAATAATCTTTTGTTTTGATATCCATAAAATTATTTACATTCAGGCGATTTTAACAGCATTCACGCACTTAAAATTAAGTTTGACCGAAGCATAACTTTGTCATTACAACTCAGATTTAAGTAATCTTAGACTTATTAGAAAGTTGGTTTTATGTTATAACTAATACAAAAAGTCTCATGTAAAAATAAAATCATTTGACCAATCAAAATTACTATAGAACAAGAACATTTATCTAAATGTTGATTTTTTATGATTTAATATGGCTAATTGTTGATTTTTAATGATTTAATGTTGCTTAATCTTTATTTTTTATGATACAAGATATATATAGCTTACTAAATAATGTTAGAAAATAGAAAAAATAAAAAAAATATCACTTGTTCGCCTTAAGGCGGGCGCCTTCTCGCCTAAGCGCTTAGACAACCCTTCACTGCTTTGTTCGCCTTGGCGCCATGACAACTATGATTGCATCTGATCTGTATGCAACAATTATACCACAAATGACATTCCAGAAGCATCTGTCCCCCTTCAGCCATCTGGCTCTTCATCTATCCCCCTTTAGCCATCTGGCTCTACCTATTGTGAAGTTAGGATCAAGCCTGCTCTACAGGAATTCGTGAACAATCTTCCTCAATCTCTCTAATAATATTAGTGAGAAACAGAAATTGCTCCCTCCGGTGAACCCCTCAGATCAACTGACAGTACCTCACCACTAAGCATGTCCTTTCTAAAGTTGCAATCAATGTAATCTTACTTGCCAACATTCTAGGATGCCATGTCTTTCACTTGAAAGTGCTAATTTATTTATGTGTCTATAGCCCCACCAGACCACAATATATCCACAGCCAAAGTACTCCTTCAAAATAATCCATGCAAATGAATATAATGCCAACAAGAAAAGCCAAATCAATTTCATATCACAAGAATACCAGTATTATTATAGAATCCAGAAGAACCAGAACAAAGATGCATTGACCAAAATGAAGCAAAGCATATTCCTACTTAATATGAATGGAACGTAAAACTTAGAATTCATACATTTCTTTATAGTAGATTAAAAGTTACCTTTTACATCCTGCCTTAACAAAGACAAAAGGGCTTTGTGCACAGCATCACGCTCCACATTTTCTTCTAGAAACATCAAGAAACCATAATCAGATTTATTACCAAAAAAAAGATGACAAAGGAACCTAGGTATCCAAAGAATAATTTGAACATCAAACTACCAGCTGTAAGAAGTTGTCCAAGAATGTCCACAATTTTAGAAACGTATTCTGGTGTATCCTTGCAAAAAAGAGGAAGTCCACGGATTGCTTGCACCCGGATCTGTAGATGAACAGAAATAAGGATTAGCACATCAATGGAAGTTTAAATTTTCAAGCACTACTACATTTATATAGATAAAGATGAAAAGTAAAATCACTATGTTTATTGAGAAAATATATATTATTGAAAATTCAGTTCCCCCAGGCCCCGCTGTGGCAGGAGCCCTCATGTACTGGGTACGCCCTTCATAAGTATTCAGTTCTCCCAAAGCTGAAATATATAGGTTGTGGTCAATCCTTTTTAGTCAACTTATTCATTCCTTTACACTCTCCTAAAAGTTACCATTTATCAGAAGATTCTCAATGAAAAGCCAGTTCAAATTGTTTCAAACCATTTATAAGACATGCTTCATGGGGCAGTAATGGTTCAGGACGACCACTATTCAGTATTCACTATATAACATATTCAGGTTCAGCATTAGCAAAACTGCCCAAATCCCACAAGTTTCTAACCCTATTAGTTAGCAACGAGTAAAACAGGCAAGGGACAAAATCTATCCAACAAACCCAGGTGGTCTAGGCATCCCATCCAATATATACGACACAACTCACAACTTTCCCCTGAACTTTTTGATTTACCAAGAAGTAAGAACAAAGACTACTATTCACCCCAAGGAAAAAAAAAAAAAGAATAAAGACCATAGTTTTTAAGGCGCTGGTGCGGTCCAGTAGAGGTAAGGCAATCAGCCGACTCAGGAGTAGCGCAAAAGGCGGTCGCCTTTTACACTAAAGCGCTGAAAGGCGTCGCCTTAGGCGCCTTATAGCGCCTTAGTGTACAAGGCGGTCGCCTTAGTGTACTGGCTATTTAAAAATAAAAAAAAAAATTGTTTTTCTAAAGATTCCAAATTACATATTATTATTGGGACGTGTATAAAATCTGATGCACATGTGATGCATTGGATCAAAAATCATATAAAAACTAAAAACCCTTTCCATAAAAAAAAAAAAAAAAAAAAAAAAAACCCAATCAAAAGTTGAAAACCGCGTGCCTCTCTCATTCTCTCTCTCTCTCATTCTCTCTGAGTCATTTGCCTCCAAAACTCAAAACCCCAAGCCCCAACGTCCGACGAGGCGACGATCATCCTCCGGCGACTTCTCTTCTCCTCCGACAGAGTTCGGCGAGAACCGGCGACATCCGGCGGCATCTCCATCTTCTTCGACAGCCTTTGGCGAGCCTTCGACAGACTTCGACAGCCTTCGGTGAGCCTTCGACAGACTTCGACAGCCATCGGCGGCATCTCCTTCTCCTTCGACGGCCTTCGACAACCTTCGGCGAGCCTTCGGTGACATCCGGCGACACCTTCGACAGACTTCGGCGTCATCTCCTTCGCCGGCAGCATCTCCTTCGACAAACTTCACTTCGACAGCACTTTGTAAGTTATTTTTTTTTTTCTTTCTTCTTCTTTCTTCTTCTTTCTTCTTCTTTCTTCTCCCTGCTTGTTCCTTCTGCGGTGTATTTTTTTTTTTTTTTTCTATTCTAGTGACTGTCGTGTTGGCTCTGTTTAACCATTTTATTTTAAAAGGTTTAATTTTTTTTTTTTTTCTTTTTTTCTTTTTTTTCTTTTTTCTTTTTTTTTTTCTTCTCCCTGCTATGTTCATTCTTTGACGTATATTTTTTTTTTTTTTTTTCTTTCTGTGACTGTGTTGGCTGCTGTTGTAACATTATAAGTTAATTTTTTTTTTTTTTTTTTTTCTCTTCTTTGACTGTGTTGGCTGCTGGTTGATAACATTATAAGTTAATTTTTTTTTTTTTCTTTTTCTTCTTCTTTTCTGTCTCCCTGACTTGTTCCTTCTGCGTCAATATATTTTTTTTTTTTTTTTCTTTCTGGATGTGTGGCTGCTGTTTGTACATTTAATAAGTTAATTTTTTTTTTTCTTTCTTCTTGCTTTCTTTTCCGCATTGTTTCCTTCTGGGATATTATTTTTTTTTTCTTTTCTGTGACTGGTTGGCTGCTGTTTGGTACATTATAAAGTTAATTTTTTTTTCTTTCTTCTCTTTCTTTCTTGCTTGTTCCTTCTGCGTATATTTTTTTTTTTTTTTCTTTCTGTGACTGTGTTGGCTGCTGTTGTAACATTATAAGTTAATTTTTTTTTTTTTCTTTCTTCTTCTTTCTTCTCCCTGCTTGTTCCTTCTGCGTATATATATATATTTTTTTTTCTTTCTGTGACTGTGTTGGCTGCTGTTGTAACTTTGTAACTTTGCTGCGTATAAGTGTAGGTTCAGGTTCCACTTATCTATGGAAACAATTGGTGGTAGCAGTGGGGGTGAAAATACAAGTACGGCTGCTACTGCACATTCAACGATTGATCCAAGCAAGGATCCGAAAAGGAGAGCTAAGTCAAATGATCCTGGATGGAAATATGGGTATTGGCCTGACATATCTGACAGAAATTGGATTAAATGTACCCTTTGTGGGAAGGATGTCAGGGGAGGAATAAAACGGTTGAAGCAACATCTTATTGGTGGCTATGGAGATGTAGCCAAGTGTGTGAAAACAACTGAAGCAATTCCTAAAGAGATGAGAGATGCAATATTGAAGAACCAGAGGAAGAGGAACTTTGATTGTTTGGATGATTTGGATGTTAGTGATGGACCTACAGAAGTAACCCGTTCACAACATAATATAGTATCTGATTTGGGGGTCTCATTTCCTATCCCTAGCTCTGGGACAACTTCAAGAAGAAATAAAGCTATCATTCAAACACAATCCAAACAAGAAGTAAGGGGTCCCATGGATAAGCATGTGAGGAGGACTCCTGAAGAAGTGGTTGCAGAAAGGAGGGATAAAGGTTCATATCAAACAACAATGGAGAACCGAGTAAGAGGAGAAGAAGAAAGAGATAAACTTCGTTCTTATTTTGCAAGGTGGGCTTATGAGAGTGGTGTTCCATTTAATGCTTTAAAGTTGAGGAGTTTTGAGGAATTGGTAGAGGCAATTGGTCAATATGGACCAGGTTTCAAGCCCCCTTCAATTCATGACTATAGGGGGCCTCTATTGAAGTCTGAAAAGGATAAAATTGATGAGTTAAAGGTGAAGTGTCAAGGATATTGGAGGAAACATGGGTGCACACTCATGTCAGATGGGTGGACAGACAAGAGAGGAAGGCACCTAATTAATTTTCTTGTCAATTGTCCGGAGGGGACTTTTTTTTTGGAGTCTGTGGATGCATCTAGCCAATCACAAACAGCTGAAATGTTATTTAAGCTACTTGATAGCAAGGTTGAAGAGATTGGTGAAGATAATGTGGTCCAAGTAGTCTCTGATAATGCTGCCAACTATGTTGCAGCGGGTCGACTACTAATGGAGAAAAGGAAGAGGTTATTTTGGAGTCCATGTGTAGCTCATTGCATAGACCTTATGATGGAGGAAGTAGGCAAATTACGCTCTTACATGTCTGTTATATCGAAGGGCAGGAAATTGACTGCATTCATCTACAGGCACACTCGTCTTCTTGAAGCCATGAGGCAAAAAACAGGAGGAGACTTAGTGAGGGCTGGAGTGACTAGATTTGCCTCTTCCTTTTTAACACTCCAGAGCTTATACAAGCACAGAGAATCTCTGAAAAAATTATTTGTTGATGATGAATGGTCCCGTTCTAAGCTTGCATCTACAGAGGCAGGGAAGAGTGCTTCTGAGACTGTGTTTGCTACAACATTATGGAATGGTGTGATGGATTGTATAAGAGCATCACAACCTCTTCTTCAACTCTTGAGGATTGTAGATGGTGATGAGTTGCCTGCTATGCCTGAAGTATATATGGCAATACAAGTGGCAAGGAAGAACATCAAAAAAAATTTTGGAGATGATGAAAGGAAATGGAAGAAAATCATAGCCATTGTTGATCACCGTTGTGAGACTATGATGAATGGATCAATATATTTAGCTGCCTTTTTCCTCAATCCAAACAAGTTCTTTAAGGCAATAGAAGATAATCCTGATAATGAGTTGGACTTAGCTCAAAAAGCAAGTGATGCCTTCAATGATGTTCTTGTAAGGTTGGTGCCTGATGAGACCTTGCAAGATAAGATCATTGTCCAGGTTGACAAGTATACCACTGTTCAAGGAAGTTTTGCAAAGGACATGGCGATTAGACAAAGGGACAAGTTGAATCCTAGTAAGTATATTTCCTTTTAAAGTTCTAATTAGTTTAGAACTTAAAATGTTGATTTTTTACTTAACCTATTTTTTTATATTATATATTTATAGTCTCTTGGTGGTCTCGACATGGAAGTACTGCTCCTGACCTTTCAAAGCTTGCATTGCGCATACTTGGTCTTTGTTGCTCATCTTCTGGTTGTGAGCGCAATTGGAGCACATTTGAATTTGTGAGTATTGACTATTGAGTTCTGATGTACAATAGTACATGTACTTCACTTAATATGGTTTTATTGAAGATAAGTAGATAACCTCATATTATTAATGTTTTTCAGATTCACACCAAGAAGAGGAATAGGTTAGAGCATCAGCGGTTAAATGATCTTGTCTACATTCAATATAATCGCCGACTTCAAGCAAGGTACCAAGAAAGAAAAGAACAATGTAGAAACTACAATCCATTATTGCTCGATGATCTTAATTGGATTAATGAGTGGATGATTGGTGAATCAGAGGATGAATTAGTGCATCCTGAGAATGATATCACTTGGAGAGATGTTGATAGAGCACTTGGAGCATCTTCATCATATCAAGGCCACAATAGACCAAGGAGGGCTCCAGCATCTACCAGTGGAACCAATCTTTGCTATACCTGGCGTGGTAGGAGGGTTGAGCTTGAGGATTCGTCAGATGAAGAAGTGGATGAGATGAGTGAAGAGGATATTCGTGATGATGAAAACATTGAGGATGATTATGGCATAGCTCCAAATGATGCAAGCCAGCAACAGAATGCAGATGAAGAAGAAGATTTTAATTTAATTACTGATTTGGATTGAAAGTCTTTGAGTCTTAGAACTTTGACGTATTTTGAGTCTTTAAACTTTAAAGTTTTTTGAGTCCTTGAACTTTTAAGTATTTGACTTTTATTGTTTACTAAATTCTTAGTATTTTAGTTTATTTTATGTTTTAGCTTCATTGAAGTTTAAAGTTTTTTAGAATGATTAAGAATCCCCAGGTTAGTCACTTCTCATCCATTTAATTTGGCATCTCGATTTTTACTTTCGATGTATTTTAATTCTAAGTTCTTAATTACTTCTTTGACAGGAGTAGAAATATAGTGGATGACCTTAGGGCTTAGGCACTCATTATGGCATCATAGAGGTAAGTATAATAAATACTTGTATATTTTATGTCTTCTTTTCTTTATATTTATAATTTTGTTTCATAATTATGTATTTATATTATATGTTAATATGTTATGATGATTGATGATTGAATATTGATGATTCATGATTGAATATTGATGATTGATGATTGATGATTGATGATTGATGATGAATTGATGATGAACTTAGTTTATTCACTTTATTGATTTGTTTTCTTGATGAATATCTTACATTGGTATGAATATAAACATTTAATATTTATTTAGCATATGAGTAATAGGATTTAACTAGTATTTGAGTCAAATAGATTGGTTTTATAAAAAAAAGTACACAAGAACGCTTTAGTCAATAAGGCGACGCTTTATGCCCGCCTTATTGCTAAGGCGCTCCGACAGGCCCTCAAACGCCTTAGTCGCACCAGCGCTTTAAAAACTATGCTTGCATCCAAACCTGTTGATATCCCTATGGATCTTCACCAAAAGTTTGGTATTAATGATGGCGAACCTCTTCAGGATGTGCATCAGTACAGGAGTTTGATTGGCAAGCTAATTTATCTTACTGTAACACATCCTGACATCTCCTATGCTATTGGAGTCCTCACTCAGTTCATGCAGTCTCCTCAGAAAGCACATTGGGATGTTGTTGTCCGTGTTCTTTGTTATCTAAAGGGTGCTCCTAGAAAAGGGCTGATCGATCGTCCTAATTGGCATATAGAACTAGTTAGCTATTCTGATGCTGACTGGGCCGGCTTTGCTAATAATCGGAGATCTACTACTAGTTATTGTACATTTGTTGGAGGTAATCTGGTTACATGGCGTAGTAAGAAGCAGACTACCATTGCCCGATCTAGTGCAAAAGCAGAATACAAAGCTATGGCTCATACCGTTGCAGAGTTAATGTGGCTATAATCGTCACTCTTGGAGTTGGGATTTCCAGTGACCAAGCCTATGCAGATATATTGTGACAACCAAGTTGCTGTGTACATTGCTAGTAATCCATTTTTCCATGAGAGGACCAAGCACATAGAGGTGGACTGCCACTTTATCGTGATGCTGTTCTGAAGAAGCTGATTGAGACTCATTTTGTTCCTTCATCAGATCAGTTGGTTGATATGTTAACTAAGTCACTGTTTGCTCCTAGTTTTCATAATGGTTGTATCAAGCTGAGCATAGGTGATGTGTATGCTCCAGCTTGAGGGGGAGTGTTGAGTTTAGCGCTAGACGCTAAACTCTAAAACCGATAGAGGCCAATAGGGGTATTTTGGGTCCCATCGGCCCCCACATTTATGTGATGTGGCATTGCTTGTAATTGGGCAATGGGGGTACTTTTGTCTTTTACTTTCAGCATTATTTTAATATAAGTAAATGACTAAAACCTACGACCAACCCATTCTGGACTGATCGTAGGTCTCTCCTCTCTTTTGGGAGTACCATCGATCGCACCTCTCTCTCTCTTCTCTTTTCTCTTCTTCTTCTCTTCTTTTCTCTTTTCTTTGGTTTGGTTACAGATCTCTAAGATTGTAACAAATGTGAATGTCCAGATTACATCTATTAAGCTCAAAGGAAGTTTGAATTACCTACTTTGTGCTCACTTTGTGAGGGTTTATCTTATGGCCAAAGATAAACTTCAATTTACTACCTCTGCTCGTTCTGCGTCATAAGGGATATAATGAATGGATGAAGGATAAGGTATTAATATTGATCTAGTTGTGGATTCGTATGGAATCAGATGTCGCTGCCAATATCATGTTCCACACCATTGCAAAAGACGTGTGGGATGATCTAAAGGAAACATATTCTCAGGAGAAGAATATAACTCGTATCTATGATCTCAATGAGAAGTTTTTCAATTTCGTCAATCTGACAAGTCTCTACCAGAATACTACAGTGCTTTCAGGGGAATGGTTGAAGAACTCAATGTTTTCCAGTCCTTGACAACAGATATTAATAAGCTAAAAGCTCAGCATAATGAATTCTTTGTTTCCAAATTCTTGGTTTATAATGACCTGAAGGCAGTGAAAGGCCACTTACATGCTAGGGAAACTATCCCCACACTGAATGATACTTACTCCAGACTTCAACGTATAACATCTTCTACAAAACCAGATCAGTCCACCAAAGACAAGTTTCTCTTCCTTGCTAACCGTGGAGGAGGCCGTATCTGCAGGTCGGGGTTCTAGTGGATAGCAATCTAATCGTTCTTCTCGCCAATGCTCTGTGGCAAGTGGGCAAAGCATAGCAAACCAGAGTGGGCAACCCAGTTAGCCAATCATGCAATGTCAAATGATGGTACTGACATGGTGTCTACCAATGATACTAAACCAAGGACTTCTTCAGGAGATTCTTCTACCAGTCCACGTGATGATATCAATCAATTACTAAGGTATCTGCAAACTCTTGAGGCATCCTCTAATACATCCAATGGGGCATCTACACCTGTTGCTCATTCGGCTCATGCAGGTACATCAGCCCTCGTTACCACTACTTCTACCCCCTGGATTATTGATTCAAGGGCCTCTGCTAATATGACCGGTAAGTCATCCTTGTTTAAGTCATTTTCTACTAGTACCACCTCTACATCTATTATTTTTGCAAACGGTGCTTCAACACCTGTTTTAGGTTATGGTACTATCTTATCCAAATCTTCCATTAACCTATCATCTGTGTTACATGTTCTCCAATTTCCATTAAGTATTCTCTTAGTGAGTCAGTTAACTAGTTCATTAAATTGCTCAATAACTTTCTTGCCTTCTTACTGTGTTTTTCAAGATCTTCAAATGAGGAAGACGATTAGTGGAGGGCATAAAAAAGACGGTTTATATTATCTCTACTGTGTTACTCCTGCTACTTCTACTACTATTATAGCCGTTGGGGATGTAACTACATTCCAATGGCACTATCGGTCTAGGTCATTTGTCCTTATCTAGGTTGAAAATTTTATTCCTAGTTTTAAGTCCGTTCTCAAGTTAGAGTGTGAAGCCTGTGAGTTAGGAAAGCACCACCATGTTTCTATTCCACCCCAACCTATGGCTCGTAGTCCGTCTTTATTTTCTTTGGTACATACAGATTTTTGGGGCCCTTATAAAGCCAACAATAGATTTGGATTTCAATATGTTGTGACTTTTGTGGACGACCACTCTCGTCTTACATGGTTGTATCTATTAAATGATAGATCTGAATTTTTATCTGTGTTTCAGAATTTTTATAATGACATGATAACTCAATTTGGCATTTTAATTTATATTTTCCATTCTGATAATGCTTTAGAGTATGTCCAAAGTGATATTTCTGAATTTTGTGTTTCCTGTGGGATGATACACCAAACTAGTTGCTCATAAACCCCTAAGCAAAATAAGTGGTTGAGTGCAAAAAATCAGCATCTCCTAGAAGCAAGGATTAAAGTATCGGTATCGGTTTCCGTATCGGTCGGCCAAAATTAAGCTACGTATCGGAGGGTATTGTATAGTATTAGAGATACGCTAAGATACGCTAAAGATACACACATAAATGGATAGGAAACATTTTTTTAAACACTTTTGCATAAGAATTTGTTAAAAAAAGCTATTGATAACATATATTATGCATAAACACTAAATTGAGGGTATCGACATATCGTACTAAGAATTCAAGGTTTGCAGTTGTCCCATAAATGTAAAATCCTTGTTCTCAACCTTAATTTCCACTTTAGTTAGAGAGAAATATGGCTGGCAGTAACTTTCAAACAAAAAATCATGTTTTTCTGAAAAATTACCCATCTTGGCCATTATATGACTGTAGCGCACTGTATCGGTACATACCGATACTCACTGATAGGTACCGATCGATACATACCGATACGTACCGATACATACCGAAACATACATTTCACCTCGATTTTATATTTTTCATAGAGTCGTATCGGTGCATATCGTATCATATCGATGTGTATCGGTGGTGTATTGATGCATATCAGTATGTATCATAGGATATACATCGATATGAAAGGATTTTAAAATTTTCATATATCGTATCAGTCGACTAAATTTAAGATACGTATCGGAGGGTATCGGATCGGTATTAGAGATACTTTAAACCATGCCTAGAAGTAGCACGAGCAATTATGTTGCACATGCATGTTCCAAAGAATTTCTGGTGTGATGGGGTTTTAATTGCATGTCATTTAACTAATCGCATGCCATCCTCGGTTCTTTCCGATCAATCTCCGTTTTCCACTGTTTCTCCTAACTTGCCAAGTTTTTCGATTCCTCCCTGTGTTTTTGGTTGTCTGTTTTGTGCACAATTTGCATTCTCAGGCAGATAAGTTATCTCCTCGGTCCACTAAATGCATTTTTTTGGGTTATTCTTATACCCAAAAAGGGTACAAGTGCTATAACTCAATTGCTCACTGAAACTTTGTTAGTGTTGATGTGTCCTTTTTTGAAGGCACACCATTTTTTTCTTCCTAGGCATCCTAGTCAGGGAATGAGTGGACTTCAGCAATTCCTCCTATTCCTACTCTCATTATATTCCCTGATGTCCCTAGTGCCAGCGTCACACCTCTCTACAGGTTTATCAGCGCCAAAAGAAGCTCGAACGGCCTAGTGTCAATACTACTACTCCAAATCATTCGCTCCCTATACTGTCGTCTTCCTCTGGTGAAGCTCCTAGCCCATCCATCTTTGACGACTTACCAATAGCTCATCATAAAGGTACACGCACATGCACTCAAAAGTCTATAGCTATGTATCCAATTGATAACTTTGTTTCCTTGTCTCATCTCCCATCGTCTATCAATGGTCTTGCATTGTCCCTATCTACTCATACCATTCCTCTGGTGAAGCTCCTAGCCCATCCATCCCTGATGACTTACCAATAGTTCATCATAAAGGTACACACACATGCACTCAAAAATCTATGGTTGTGTATCCAATTGATAACTTTGTTTCCTTGTCTCATCTCCCATCGTCTATCAATGGTCTTGCATTGTCCCTATCTACTCATACCATTCCAAAGACTCATGTTGACGCTCTTCGTATCCCCAGATGGAAAGCTGTCATGGATGTAAAAATGAATGTTCTCTTGGATCGTGCCACCTGAAGCCTGGTAAATATACCTCCAAGTAAGGACTCGATGAAGTGTCGATGGGTTTACACCTTTAAATATCATTCTAATGGCTCTATTGAGTGGTTGAAAGCCCGTCTGGTTACCAAAGGGTATACTCAGATGTATGGTGTTGATTATTTTGAGACATTCTCTCCTGTTGCTAGGTTGAACTCTGTTCGTCTTCTTATTTCTCTTGTTGTTAACTATGATTGGCCATTGTTTCAATTGGACATCAAGAATGCATTCATATATGGTGATTTATAGGAGGAGGTGTATATGGAGCAACCTCATGGTTATGTTGCTTAGGGGGAGAATAGTGGTTGGATGTGCCGTTTACACAAAGGTTATTTATGGACTTAAAACAGTCCCCTCGGGCGTGGCATGAAAAATTTAGTGCTACTGTGGTGAACTGTGGTTTTTCTCAATGCTATTCTGACCACTCTGTCTTTGTCCATCGCAAAGGTAGTAAATTGGTTGTCTTAGTGGTTTATGTGGATGATTTATCATCATTGGTAATGATAAGGTCGGTATGTCAGAAGTTAAGAACTGCTTACAGAGTTACAAAAGCATTTTTACACCAAAAACTACAGCTTCACTATTTTCTCGGAATTAAAGTCGTTCAATGCAAGAAGGTGATCAGCTCATCTTAGAGAAAGTATGTGTTGGATCTTCTATCTGATACTGGTATGCTTGCATCCAGATCTGTAGATTCCCTATGGATCCTGACCAAAAATTTGGAGTTAGTGATGGTGAACTTCTCCAAGATGTGCATCAGTACAGGAGTTTGGTTGCCAAGTTGATATATCTCACGGTTACATGACCTGACATTTCTTATGTTGTTGAAGTTCTTAGTCAATTCATGCAGTTTCCTCAGAAAGCACATTGGGATGCGGCTATTCGTGTTCTTGGGTATTTGAAGGGTGCTTCTAATAAAGGACTTATCTGTCGTCCTAATCGGCATATGGAGCTGGTTGCCTACTCCGATGCTGATTGGGCTTGCTCAACTAGGTGATCGTAGATATGCTACAAGTTATTATACCTTGATTGGGGGTAATCTAGTTGCATGGCGAAGTAAGAAGCAGCTATCATTGCTCGGTCTAGTGCTGAAGCAGAATACAGAGCTATGGCTCACACCAACGCTGAGTTGATGTGATTACGGTAGTTACTTTTGGAATTGGGTTTCCCATAACTAAGCCCATGAAAATGTACTATGACAATCAAGCAACTATGTGTATTGCCAGTAGCCCTGTCTTCCACGAGAAGACTAAATATATTGAAGTGGATTGTCACTTTGTTCGTGATGCAGTTCTGAAGAAATTAATTGAGACACCCTTTGTTCCTTCCACAGATCAATTGGCTAATATGTCTATTAACTCTCTGTTTGCTCCTAGTTTTCGCAGTGGTTACCAAGCTGAGCATGGGTGATGTCCATGCTCCAACTTGAGGGGGAGTGTTGAGTTTGAGGGGTATTTTGGTCTAGCAATATTTCTTATGTATTGCTTATGTTCTACGCAAGGTACAAGGGTATCCCTATCCCTGTTTAATTATTGGAATATATATATGAAGGGAAGGACCTGCGGCAGACTATTCTGGTCTGAGCCGCAGGTTAGCTTCCCACACTTTGGGACTACTTATAACTCTCGCCTATCTTTGGAAGATCGATGAAGGTGTGCAAAACTTTAGTCCCACATCGCCTAGGAGGAGGTTGTTGGGCTAGTTGATAACCTCTAGCCTCCTTAAACATGGCACAATGCGTTTTAAAGCATTGAGGCCCATGGGCCAAAGAGGACAATATTGTGCCAAGGTTAATGAGGTCGGGAAGTCACAGTTGGTATCAGATGCGGACCTTGACAGCGTGTGGGGCCACAACGGGGACGCTATGCCCAGAAGGGGAAAGAATGTAACACCTAAGAATACAGCAAGTGTACCGGACCCACCTGGGAGATCGGTGAGGTGTCCCCCACCAAGAATATAGCCAATACCAATTCGGTGAGGGTGCACAAAACTTTAGTCCAACATCGCCTAAAGGGAGGTTGTTGTGCTAGTTGATAAACTCTAGTCTCCTTAAACATGGCACAACAAGTTTTAAAGCATTGAGACCCATGGGCCAAAGAGGAAAATTTTGTGCCAAGGTTAACGGGGTCGGGGCGTTACATAATTCATTAGTTTTATGCTTTTATAGTTGTTGTAGCTCTGGATATCCCCTTTGTTTTTGTAAACCGAAAATACAACAAGATTTACGATCTCACTCTTGCCCCCATCTTGCTAATGCAAAAAAGAGAGATCTCGACGAGACATGTATTTTTCCCCAGTTGACTCGGTGTATGGTCTCGGTGGCCATATGGTCTTTGTAGCCCCTGAAACTTGGTATTTACCCTATTTTAGTCATTCTAAACACAATGGAAACATCAGTTTTTTAAAAATCAAACATAAAATGGTACTTTGACTTTGTACCCTATATAAGTAGTCTCCGACTCTTTGGACACTAGGCTAGTATGCTCTATTCCACAATCCACATTCCATAATCAACACATAACACAACATGATCATAAGAATTTAAAAAACATCATAGATAATTACTTAATTGTAACAATTAGCATTGATGACTGATGAGTCACATCCACATACATTGAAAATTTGAAATGACATAAGATAAGCCACATAACAACATAAGGTCAGCGTTATATGCATCATTTATTAAAACAGAAAAAAATATTTCCCTCCATTAATCCATAGATCAATGATAAGCATCACATATCAAAAAAATCAATGTAAACCAACAAGTATTGATGATGTTTCCATGAAAAAATGGGTTTGAGAAGATTTTTTTTATCTAAAATGGTTTTTAAGAAGAAAAGTAACTCCAAATGTGAATGAAGAGGTAATATTCTCTACTCTTTAAGCTTCAATGAGTGTAGGAATGGAGATCCTCAAGAAAAAGCACCAAAATCCTTGCTCCTTATATTTTTTTTCTTCAAAAAAGTAGAGAGAGAGGCAAGACATTGGCGAGATTTGGCAAGATCTTGATCGAGTTTTTATACAATTTATAACTCTCCATGCATCTCGTCTCGCCTTTTTGAAAAACGAGATATTAGCGAGATCTCCCCAAGATCTTAAACCATGAACTACAATGCTTCTCCATTCATCTGGCATTTTCCTTGTGTTCATAATCTTGTTAAACAAACTGGTAACCAATATACCCTACATACTCCTAGACTCTTTCACACTTCTATTGGGACCTCATCTGGGTCAGGAGTCTTGCCAACTTTCATCTTTATTAAGGCTTATTTAACTTCGGCCACACCAACCTTTCGTATATATCTATAACGTGTGGTGTCTTGATAAATAATGCAATCTTCTGGGTCATTCCTACTCGAACTATCTTCATTTAATAGGTCGCAAATATACTTATATACTCATCCCATCTCTTCACAATGTCCAAATCCCTTACCAACACACTTCCTTCATCACTTTTGATACATCTAATATGATTGAATTTCTACTCTTCATTTCTCTCATTTTAACTATCTTATTGATAGCTTTTTTCCCCTTCATTTGTGTTCAGATTAATATATAGGTCATCATATTTCTTCGCCCTAGCTATCCCCACAACCTTTTTGGCTTCGTTTCTCGCATAATTACACCTCTTTTTATCTTTTGTCTTTTTAGTCTTTTGTCATGTCTTAAAACTAGCTTTCTTGGTCTTAATGGATGCTTAGACCTCATCATCCCACTACCAAGTCTCACTAGGGCCTGACCACTACCCTTCGCTTCTCCTAGAACTTATTTGGCAACCCTCTTAATACAAGTCATCATCTCGTTCCACATTGCATTGGTGTCTTCCTTAAAATCCCACTTTCCTTGTTTCACATTATCAATAGATTTACTTAAGGCCTCCCCTTTTAATCTCCACTACTTTATCTTAGGGTACATATGTTCCTTTATCCTACACTTTGTTGCACTGAGGCACATATCCAAGACCACCAGTCTATGTCAGGTGGTTAGACTCTCCCCAAGAATAACCTTATAATCCTTACACAACATTCTTAAGAACCTAGAGAACCCTTAGGGGTGTCAAAAAATCCCGGCCAACCCGAATCCGCCCTAGCCACCCTAAGCCCGGAGGGCCTAGGCTGAACTATTCAACCCGCAGGGCGGGGTTGGGCTAGGATTTTGAAGCCTGAGGCCGGGCAGCTCTGGGCCTAAGCCTAGACTGAGGCATTAGGCTGAGCCCAGCCCAACCCGACTCAACCCGGCCCTATATACACTGCCTATCTTAGTCTATGTATAAAAATATATCACCATTGACACACCAAATTCATTATAATTTATACCACCCACACTATCACACCTATATTTTTTTAATCCACATATTTTTAATTCACCATTACACACCACCCACCCTCATTATGATTTATTAGTTTATTACAATAACTTATTCACTTCCCTTTTCAAATCACCATGCTGCCAAAGTCAATCAGGGCCAGCCCAGCCAATCAAGGCCGGGATGGGTTGGGTTGTGCCCGACAAGATTGGGCCTGAGCTGAGATATCCCAGCCTGACCTAGGGTTGGGCTGGGCCCGGGTTGGGTTAAGAGACCTTAGGGTTGGGTTTTAAAAAACCCAGCCCATTGACACCCCTAAGAATCTTCGTGGACCTTTCCCTTGTAAGGTTCATTGGAAGCCGGATGCTTCTTTAAAATTCAGTCATTCGAATGAGAGAGAACCCATAAAAGAGTGAGGACCTGAAACATTTACCCACAGAAGAGAGCAAGGAAGAGTCTTTCTCCCTCTAATCACTTGTCATGGAGAGTGAAGATGCTAGATGTGTCAGCAACTTTGGAGGAGAAAAAGTGACCATAAGAAATTTAAAATGCAACTTCATATTATATCTTTCAAATTATGTGTTTTAGGACTTCAAGTAGGATATGGAGTGCGAATAACTAGGAAAACTTGCTTGAGGAAATTATTCTTCCCTATTTCAGTAACTTCTCCTAGCTCAATCGACTAACCTTTCTCCATTTATCTTGGGCATTCTATTTAAGTTTAATTAGACAGAAATAGAAGAAAATTTCCTTGATAAATTAGAAGTAGGAGAAAATTGGTACATCATAACTTGCAGATCTACAGTTTTGAGATCTCATAAGCATTAAAGACACTTTGCCCCAAACTTACAATTACAAGAACTCAAGGTCCTTGAGTCCTTCATTCAAGAACCAAACTTCATGATGCATCAGCCATCATTGGCTTGACAAATATAAACCAATGCAGAGGGCCCAAGAAGCCTAGCTGCAGTTTCAAGTCTGTTACTTCACTTTTAGGTCCTTCTAAGTGGCCACACAAGTATTGGGTTTGGCTCTTTTGTTTCTAAATTAAGAGGCAGTTTTGTGCAATAAGAGAGAACATTACGTAAAGTCACGTGCAGATTTTAGTGTAGCCGTACAGTCAACTTAGAGAGCTAGAAGTCTCCCTTTGTACAATTCCTATTGCCCCTCTCCTATTAGTTTCTTTCCTCTCTACAAAATCTGTTCCCTCACTCTCTAATTCTTTTCTCTTCTTTTCATTGATTCTAGTTTTGGGTTTTTTTTTTTTTTTTTCCTTCTTCAATACTTCAAAAATTGTTACTGCCCTATTATTTTCTCACTCCAGTTTTGCAGGAACACAGCCAGAATACATCAGCTACCAGAACAGTGCACATTTATAATCAACAGATTAGGTAACTAAGTCATCAGTTTCTTAGTTTTTCTGATTTCAAAAACGTATATATGATGTATCTGGATCAGTGTAAACATTATTTACTTCTGGTTGTATTATCTTTCTTTCAAAAACAGTGCATATTTTATAATCAACAGATCAGGTAACTCTGTCATCAGTTTCTCTGGTTTTTCTGATTTCAAAAAACATATATATGATCTATCTGGATCTGTTTAAAAGTTATTTACTTCTGGTTGTATTATCCTTCTTTCAAATCAATTCTCTTTTACTTTTGCTCCCCTTCCTATAATATCAAATTTATCCAGATGTTTGGGATCTTCTGTTCTCTGAACTTTTCTTTTCATATAATTTAGTTCCTTTCTCTACCACTCCTCCTTATGCTCTGTTCTCTAATTGCCTTACAGAACCATAAATCCTAGTCTATATTCTGTATTCTATGTCTTAGCTAGATTGCTAGAATCAGGTCTGCTGTCAATTAGTTGGTTGGATTTCTGGTTCCCCAATTACTTCCTCTGAATAAAATTATCACAAGGAAATAAATAAATAAGGAAAAAAGAAACAGGATCCAAGCTCAGCGCACGAAATTTGTGAATTAGATCAGACTATTGACCAGATTGCTGGCCTCCGACTGTTCACAAATATATACATGGTCTGAGACTCTGAATCATCTGATGATTTACAAAAGTACCCACCTCAATTCTTTTGTGAGTGTGTGGCTGCTTTGCAGAAACCAATAGGTACAATCCCCATCATTCCATGTTTTTAAGTACCATTATCATAGAAGGCTAGAAGCACTTCACCCAGAAATTTATCAAATCAACAAAAAAATCCTATGCAATACTTGAAAATGTAGTAAAGAGAAGTCCACCTGTAGTTCTTAATAAGCATTTCTGGTCATTACCATATTAAAAGTCCCAATGGCTACTCATCGCCCCGAATGTGGGAATTCAATTCCCAAAGTCCCCGCTGGTATGCCAATTAAACATAAGACAGTAAAAACAAAACGCAAATATCTGCCATTGGAACTCTCACCTGGCTTGAAGAAGATGGACAAGCCAAAATCGATGGCCTTCAAGGGTGAATTCTCCTTCTTGGTAGCAAAAAGGAAGTTCTCAGGCTTCAAGTCTCGATGGATCACCCCATGTTTGTGACATAGCTGAACAACCTCCACAATAGTCCGAGTGACAGTAGCAGCAGCTCTCTCCGTGTAGTGACCACGAGTCACGATCCGATCAAATAGTTCTCCTCCCTCACACAGCTCCATCACCAAATGGACCGCATTGTCGTCCTCACATGCCTCCTTCAAGCTCACAATACTCGAATCCTGAGGCAAATGCTTCATAATCGCAACCTCTCGCCTCACATCCTCGATATCCACCGCCGTCCTAAGCTTCCTCTTAGAAATAGATTTACAAGCTAAGAGCTCTCTTGTGTCACGGTCAACGCAGAGGTAAGTGACGCCGAACTCACCTCGTCCCAATTCTCTATCCACAACGTATTTCTCCTCGATAGCTTCCTTTGGAGTATCAGGCAAGACAGTAACGGTCTTCTTACCTCCAGCACCGGCGTCAGCTCCATGTCTATCTTTTCTGCCATGATCATGACCTGAGAAACTCGATTTCACATCCTCCCTGGCTACCGCAGCGGGAGATCTGCAACAGTTTCCCATCTAACCGATCCAGATTTGAGAATTGGAGACGATCCAGCAAAAGCAGGACCCCCAATGAAACGAAAAAGCCCTGACTAGGGTTAGGGTTTTACATCATCATCATGATACTAACCATACAGAAGAAGAGTAAGAAGGAAAGCTGGAGAAGTACACAGAAGTCAGGTAGTTTAGAGAGAGAGAGAGAGAGAGAGAGAAAGAGAGTACAGACTCTCACAGAGACAGACTTGACTGTAATGTGCGAAGGGGAGAGAGAAAATGTATTCTGATCGGTAAAGAGAGATTCTGCAAAATCTCAGCCAATTAGTGTGAACTGTACGGCAATGTGGTTCTGCTCTTTTGCCCTTTTTAGCTTTTCTTTGAACTCTCTCTCTCTTCTTGTTCTTGCTCTCTCTCACACACCCTCCTTCAATTTTGTTTCTGAAATCTGTTTCTTTGCTGAGAACTGAGAACTGAGAACAGAGGAAGGGAGGAAGAAAAGAGAGAGAGAGAATAATCTTATTCTTTGCTTAAATTGTAATAAATTAAAAAAATATGATGGGTTAAGGGCTAAAGGTGTCAGTTTCAGAATTTTAATTGCCTGCTATGGAATCAACAGTGACCAGAGTGGTCACAGAACAGACCAGTAGACCACACTGATTATAAAAATTATTGAAAAATGGAATGGGATTTCAGATTGGCACCTCCAACGACCGACCCCTTATTATCCCTCTTTCTCATGTGTTTGTGCTTGATGTTGCATTATGAGTAGAATTGATTAGGGAAATGGGGAGTAATTTGGATGGTTGGTTGGTTGGTTTAGTGATGGGACCTCCAACATTACTTAAAATTGATGATGATTCCACTGCAAAATGTAGGAATTGGATCTTTTTTGGCACAACAGGTGCCTGGCATGCATCTAATATCAAAAAATGCCTTGGGTTACATGTGATTGTCTTGGGTCTATGCTTAAGCATTTATGACCGTTAAAAAATTTAACAAACATTTACATTGGAAGGCAATGGATAGTGGCTAGGTAAGAGTTCCAGGGGTAAAGATCCCAAGAACTTATCAAGTGTATATAGGCTGTTGTGTTATGATCTTTCTCTCTTGGGGCTTTCTACCAGTGGATTCCTTTTTTCAGAGGGGTCAAGTCTAGAAGCTTACCATGCTCACTAGGTGTGACTGAGTAATGTAGGGGTTAGGTGGTTGGGTATATCTTATATTCTAGTTGACGTGTTTTAATTGTGTCAGGTTTTGGATCCATTATATATACAAAATATGATTATAATCATGTGGGGATTAGAGAATTTGGTTCCTTATATATATCATCTTTGAATATAAACTCTAGACACAAATGAATGGGAGATCACTTTGTGAAATGGAGAGTGGTGTAAAGAGTTTTTCAGGTTTAGTGAAAAGTCGTTGGTTTCTCTCTATTAGAGTTAGTTCTCTCTATTAAAATAAACATCAAGAAACACAAAGAAAAAATGAACATATTCACATGGAAGAAAGATGGAAATCTCTCAAGAATACTCAAATTCATGGTAAGAACAAAGAACTATCGCTCAAAAACCCTAATTCAAAAATATTCAAATCTCATTTGCTTGCACAATAAGATTAAAAATAATAAAAGTAGATATCATTTCAAGTCGGGTCAATCCATCGAGTTACACCTAGTCCGATCATATCATACCCTAAACCACATTAAATTATCCGTGTTGTGCCAATTGTTTGCTTGAATTCTTTCTCGTGATTGCGCATTCATCCCCAGCTACCTGCTCAGGTGCTTGACTCCCATAGTCCTACTAAGTCATTAAGCCAATCAACTCAAATCCAAGACCCAATATCCCATATTGTCTATGTTCTTTGTCCATGGACAAAGGCAACCTTTAAAATCTAGAGGGACCTCACCTTGTATTCTGAAAGAGCTAGAGAGTTGGGCATTGGACCATCTGTTTGAGCACGGCCGGCAAAAGTAGAGCATGAAATTAGGCAAAAGGCTTTCTCACAACCTTTTTAGAAAGAGACAATGTGACAATAGCTAACATGGTTGTCCATCTAAACTATATGAATATCAAGATCAATAGTTGTGGGAGCAGAGAAAAAGGATCAAATATGTCCTAATCTTCCAATCTGGAAAAATAAAAAAGTTCTCTCTTTGGGAATCAGTAAGCAGTTTTCAAATCATAGTTTTAAAAATCAGATCAGAACAGCCAGCTTGTCAGATCAGAATGGTTTCGGTTAAGACCCATCCCCTGGTAAGGTATAAGGGTAAAATGGGGAGATGTAAATGGATAGTCGAAATCTAAATTCGAATTCACATTCGTGTTTGTTTAGGGGTATCTATATCCAGATTAAAATCCAAAATTGTTTGATCAATTAATGATTTTGAGGGTTCTTGAAGTTTAAATAGGTTCCAAAGAATGAGGAAAAGAATTAAAACAACCTAGAAAGAATAAAAGATGGATTAAGAGCAAATTATATTCATTAGAGGGAAAAAGATTCGGCTTATACAAGTCAAAGAATAAATGGATAATTAAAAATCAAAATTCAAACCGAATCCATATCCGTATCCAACAAGAGAAATTTGAATTCAAACACATTCGATTCAAATTCAACCTGTATCCAATCATTTACATCCCTAGATAAATATGTCAACCCCAAATGATACCAATCTAATTCGAATCGATATTGATTGAGACCGATCCCTAATTTTAGAAACTTGCTCCATACGGCCTTAAAAACTACAAATACAATTGGGCCCAATGATGGTTCGAGATTGGATCCAGCCCAACTTATCCGGGCTCAATGTGGGCTCCACCTAAGAGGCCAAGCTTTTCTTCACTCACTTCACTCTCATTCAAACCGCACTTTGGTTGAAGATAGGGTTTTCTAAGGGAGTTGAAGGAGACTGTTCCAGCCACGTGGAAGGAATGATGTGGGTGATCCAATCCTTTCATTAAATAAGAGACTTCTAGGTTTTTCAATCTATCATTCTGAGGTAGGAACGGACTGCATATCAGGTATGAACAGAAATTGAGAATATTTGAAGAAAAGGGGAGGACTTAAAAAGCTATCATGGAGATGATGAAGTGGGACATGCAAGATGTAAGCATTTTGATGTCTAGTTAAATCAGATCAGTGAAGGATTTGTTAATTTTAAAATAAGTGGATGAAAATTTGACATGCATCTGCTTTAAAAATTATAGAAGTTCAATGGTATAAACCAGATTCATGTTGGATCAAATTAAATATAGACGGATGTTCTTTGAGGAATCTTGTTCATGCAAGTTTAAATGGAATAATCAAAAAGAGTTTCTAGGGTTATTTATTTCAATATTTGAGCGTTCATGCAAATAAACTTCATTGTGAAATTCAGAGCTCTATTCATAGGTTTAAAGTTGGCAAAGGAAAAAAGAATTCATCACATATGGGTAAAATGTGATTCCAGTGCAATAGTATTATGTATTGTATGGGTAAAATGTGATTCCAGTGCAATAGTATTATGTATTTTTAATCAGTCCATTCCCTAGAAGTTTTTGCGACAATGGATCGATTATAAGTAGTACATGTCATCCATTACGTAGAATTCCAGTCAATGTTATAGGGAAGTGGACACATCAGCTGATTCATTAGCAAAGAAGGGTGTTGAATTGCAAAGTTCACATTTTTTGCCATTGTGCCCTCCTTTTATCAATCAATACATTGTATATATTATCCGAAATCCCCAAGATAGAACAAGATTTTGTCTTGCAATCTGATAGAAATATTTTTCCTTTTGTTCTAAAAGATTGTTTGTTTTGTCTTTGATTAAAGTTTTCTAATGATGACCATGCCGAAGGTGGATCCTTAGTTCAAAGTTTATGGTCTTGTGCTCTGCTAATAGCAATGTTGAAGATGGAGTACCAAGTCATAACTTGTATTTGTTTTACCTAGGTATGCATATATGTTATATATCTTATCATTTTTTTTTAATTATATTATTTTTGAGCTTTAGCAAAAAATAAATTGCCTTGCGGATTATGCTCTTGCTCATATCTCTGGTTTTCTAGCCGCTCATATCTCTGGTTTTCTAGCCTTGGGGGCTCTAATAGTACTACTCCACTCCGTTTGATGCCCCCTTCATAGTCTCTTCTTGTCTTTTCGGATGCATATTATTTGGTGAGATTGAAAGCAGGGGCCTTGGATGTTGACTATCCGAAAGCTACGTTTGGTCCCCATGGATCACCTTTTCCCTAGTTTTGTTCTTATTGGGGAGGCTTTAGCCCTTAGAATGGTTCTCCAATCGGCAATTCACTTCTTTGTGCATAGGATCATCGTGTAACTCTGGTTGCTTAGATCTAATTTACTATTTTGTTTAATCGTTCGGCACAACTTCCAACTAAGCTATTCTTGATAGTATCATAAATGGATTGAGGATCTGAAAGTTTTCCTAGGGTCAGTTGACTAAGATTTAACTCTCAGGGAGCCCAGGCCTGATGCTCTTACTGAGAAGAGCACATTTGAAGAGAAAGGAAAAATGAGACATTGTAAATAGGAAGCCATAGGAGTAGTTAGGATTCATTTAAATTCAAATATTTATGTTAGTTTAGTGGACACTATTTTTGTTCCCTCAATGAGGAAAAATTTGATTTCTATTTCAAAACTTACTAAAGCTGGATATTCGATTGTTTTTAAAATGGCTTCACTTTGTCTTATGGTTCATATATTATTGGCAATGGTTGTACTGTGATAATCGTAAGTTTTTTTCTTTTTGAAGATTTTCCTACCTATGGTAGGAACGACAACTTACAAAAATAAGTATAGTTTAAATTTGGTATTTACGATTTAGTTCACTACTATTAATGACCCTTTGTATCTGTGTTGGTTTAGGAAAATAATTGCAAAACAAATATTTTTAAAATATTGTATTTTCAAAAAGTTCACGTTGACACCCTTAGTCTGATTGGGCTTAGTATTATACAATGATAAAGACCTAAAATTAATTATTGATTATTAAAACCTCTAATGTCTACCACATTATGCATCAAGCAAAACTCATTTACATATAATTTCTAGGAATTCTACTATCTATTACTAGGACTATGTTGGGCTCAAATGTAAGCCACACTAACTATACTAATGGCAAGTGCACAGTGTTAGCTATAGCTAACGGGTCAAACTCAGGGAGGCCGAGTGCTTAATTAACACACTTTCAAATTAGGTAGAGTGCAAATATCAAGAGAGTTGACTATACTAATTTAACTAAAAATAAAAGACATAGCAACGGAATTTAAATTAAAGAAATAAATAACTTTCCTGAATGGAAAAACATAGTGGCTTGAGAAGAAAAAAGAAATCAGCTTGTAAAATAATCTTCAAATCTTCCTTACTTCCAATAACTTGTATGGAGATTACAAAAAATGAAAATTGTTAAAACTTCCTATTAACTTAAAGTAATATTGCAACTTAAAAAAATTACAACTTGTAAACATAAATTATTCAAAGCTAAACTAATGAAGTGAAAGAAGAAAGAGAGTGGAGAGAGAGCTTGCTGTTCTCAGAGAGAGGAGAGCTCCTCTATTTATAGAATTTAGCAACTTAAAGAATGAAAATAAAGAAAAATAGAAAGCAAACAAAAATAAAAACCTATAATAGGAACTACTCAAAACTGATAATCTAATTCTCTTTACAATATTTCCCTTAATCCCAAAATAGAAAATATGATAAGATTCTTCTAGAATATTGTTCGATATAGAAGATCATAAATATGAAACTACTAAAAATTCATCCCAAACATATGATTAAAAACCAAAATAGAAGGTTGACTCAGCCTAAATCTTCCTTGTAGAAATCATCCACCTCATAAGAAATACTTGAAATTTATTCTACAGCTTTTTCCAAGAGGAAATCTTCTAGAATGGTTAGAGTTTTGTTCCTTGCGCTGAATTTGACACTTGTACTCAACTTGGTCCACTTTTGGCTTGAATTCTGAAAACAAGAAAAAATACCTAAAGTAGCATTGCTATGAGAATTAAATGATGTAAATAATTAGATTAATTTGCATATAAAAAATGCTCAATAGACTACCACATTGTGCATCAAGGAAAATTCATTCATATATAACTTTTAAGAATTCTACTATCTATTACTAAGAATAATCGGCTACATTAAAACCATAAGACAAATCATCCCTAAATGATGGTTCGATTATATCTCCTCTTAAAAACCTGAAGGACAAAAAAAAAAAAAAAAAACCCTAAAAAAATGTATAAATAATTAATTAGGGCTATCCATTTAGTATATTTTCCTAACATTCAACATATAAGTTCCTTTACCAAAAAGAAAAAATGTATATGTTTTTTTTTCCAGCTAAAAGAAGTTTTATAGAACAATTAATACTCTCGACCAAAATTAAAACTTTTGATATATGAATGTGCAAACATGGAAACTAGCCCGTCAATGGTAATACTTTCCCCCTTGTATACCATTCCAGGACTCTTAATTAGAAACTAATTCTCTGTCATCACTTGAAAGTCAAAGACAACAACGAAATAAATTTTTAATTTGCGCATCGGTAGTTGACCATATCATTTTCACAAATATGCTTAAAAATTGTAGCTTATAAAGGATGAGCAAATATATGAGGAGGAAATTATTTATAGGAACTATGAGAAAAAGATCATAATATTCAAGTTTGCAAGAGTTATTGCTTAATCGGAAAATAATTTAGAATGTAGACTACAAGAAATAAGTGACAATACAATGAACCTACATTTTTTGTCCACACAAGTACACACACTAAAAAATATGTTTCGCCACACGTGCATTTGCACGTGTGCTTTTATTAGTATATATTATACTATTATATAAGTGTGTATACTCATACTTCATGGCTAAGCTTTTGTTGTACTACTTTACCATTATTGTTTATTTAAATACCTTAATTTCTTCATCTTTCTTATTTTTTTCTATTTTTTTGGTATCCTTTCTTCTTTTTTATAATTATATATTAATTTTTTTATTCGTTTAAAAAATCATTTTATTTAGTAAAGTCTTACGCCCTCCTCTCTTTCTTTCCTTTTTTCTCCTCTCTTTCTCTTATATTTAGAAAAAATATTAGTTTCTTTATTCGGTTCAAATAAAAATGACATTAGTTTCTTATTATCTCAAACTCCCACACCCTTTAGTCTCTCTCTCCTTCTCTCCCTTTCTCTGCCTCTCCGCTCTTTCCCACTTCCTCTTCCTTTTTAAACTATTTTTCTCCTCTCTCTCTCTCTCTCTCTCTCGCCACAATCTATATCACATTTACACTAAAAAAAAATCTATATCTTTTTATATTCTTTTCCTTTTTTTTTTATAGTAAAATATTTTTTCCCCAATCGCTTTTCTAATTTCATTTAGTTTCTTTATCAGTAATAACTCTCTATTTTTTTTCAAACTCAAAATAAAATAAAGCCTTTTTGATTTCCTGCTATACACTCTCTCTCCGCATTCCTTCTCTTTTTGGAACTTGAAATCTATCAAATCTTTTTTTTTTTTTTAATAATAAATTCAATCAAAATCACATCCCTAGAAGGCTTGGTTTTTCTCTCTGATCGTCCAAGAAAAAGTCTCTTTGCGAACTCATGGTGGCCCAATTGGTGCTGCAAGCTTGATCCACCTGCAAGGCCGTAACAAAGTCACCTGTGTCTCTTTTGCCAATGCCCAAGGATGCTACAGACGAGGTAGACAAGGCTCTCTATTGGACTCGACAGATGCTATGCTACATGCATCCTCAAAGCCCTAGCAGTTGATTTTAAGGCCACAAGTCCCCATCGAAATCTATTGAATCTCTGGTAGCCTCTTCATCTCTCTTTACTCATTGTAAGTTTCGGCAGTTTCTTTCTTTCTTGCCTTATTTTTAGTTTCTGGAAGTTTGTATTGTCAATTGATATTTTTTTCTCTGTTGCTAATTAGTTGGTTATGGGTTTAATTATTCCCTTATCCATGATAATGCTATTTCAATCCATGCTTCAGAATGACGAAAGCACAAATAATCTTGCACTAAAGGAGGACGACCATTATAGTGCAAAACAAATCAAACTCTGGAGAATCAAGAAGCAAGTCATGTTATCCATTTAAAAAAAAACTAAACAATTGGGTATGTGACATTTTAGAGTGTATGATTTCTTATTTGCTGTTTTCACTTGACTAGGATGTAAATTCCTAATATTTTTTTTTTCTTTTGAGTTCTCTTGACAATGGAATCATTTAATTGGCTAGGCTGGTGGCTTAACTTTCAGCCTTTCATATTTGAGCATTTTTAGGGTATATGATTTCTTAGAAGTTGTTTGTACTGAGCTCAGCTGTTTAAACCCTAGAACATAGTTTTTTTTTTCCTCCTTACCCTTTTATTTACTTTTGGGAAAAGTTAAATGCACACATATATATGCACATTAGTACCAACAATAATTTTTGGAAAATGTGGTGAAAAATGAATCATACTCATGTATCTTTAATCTGTAACCATGAATATTGTTAACTTTACATAAGCCATTGTAATGAGTTGTTAACGCTTATCACCCAAAATCATCATTGAATGTTTCACCCCCTCAGACAATTGCATTGGTCAAAAGGGAGGAGTTTTCTTCTACAGTCATTAAGATGTGTCGATGAAATTCTTAAGGGTAAATGTATTTGGGGCCTTGGGGAAGAATCTGATAATATAATCTGGACTAAAAACTAGAATGGGGTTGTCCTTAAATATTATATCTGTTTTTTCTTCCTGTTTCCTCTTTTCTGTGGTATGTTTTTATAGATCAATTTGGGTAGTTTAGAATTGTCATCTTCATTGTATCTTCATTGTCCTCCCACAAAAAATATGTTTTTATAAAATTCTTATACTATTTTTTATAGATTAGTTTTGATCATCTGTTGCTGGGTTGTTTGGGATTTTAGAGCTTGTGTTTCGTTTACAGTGTAAATAGGAAGCTATAGGAGTACTGATTCTTCCTGTTTCGTTTATTGGGTTTATTGAATTTGTGGTTCCAAGTCTGAGTACTGATTTAGTTGGAAGTTAGGATATTAGGGTTGGAGAGGAAGAAGATGAAGAGAATAAGGTAGGGAAAAGAAGGAGAGAAGTTGAGCGAAGAGAGTGATGGAAAGGAGCAAAACGTGAGTGAGTTCTTCCCTCATCTCACCTAAACTAATACTTTAGGGAATTACATATTGCTCCCTAAGGGAGGTGAAAGAGAAATAAAAGAAAATACATATAAAGACAACTTAACATAAGACAGTTTCTAAAGTACCTCTATTACATACATTCTAACACTCCCCCTCAAGTTGGAGAATAAATGTCATACATTCCCAACTTGCATAAAATGGTATTGAACTGGTGAGGAATGAGTCATTTGGTGAAGATGGCAGTCAATTGATCACTTGCCTCACAAAGGGTGTGTAGATATTATTGGAATTGAATCAATCTTCTCTTTGATGAAATGTTGGTCTACTTTAATGTGCTTTTTTCAATCATGTTGCACTGGATTGTGAGCAATGCTTATAGCTGCTTTGTTGTCACAGTAAAGTCTCATAGGTTCTTCAATGTCATACCCCAGCTCGAGAACCAATCAACGCATCCAAATGAGTTCACAAACTACATGCACCATTGCTTTGTACTCGGCCTCTGCATTGAGTATATCTACAACCGACTGTTTCTTACTTCTCCATGTGACCAAATTACTACCCACGAATATGCAATAACTAGATGTAGATCTCCTATCAGAAATGGATCTAACCCAGTCAGCATCGGAATAGCCTTCTATCCTCAAGTGATTGTTCCTGGCATACAAAAGGACTTTGAGTATTTGAGGATACAATACATAGAATCTAAGTGCCCACTCTTGGGTGCATGCATAAACTGGTTCACTATTCCCAGTGCATAAGAAATGTCTGGGAGAGTCAGTGATAGATAAATCAGCTTCTCCACAAGCCTCTGGTATTTCCCTGCATCAACAAAGGAAGGACCACAATCTTCTCCTAGCTTACCAATTTACAACCTAGAATTCCTGTTTCTTTCAACAAATCTAGAACAAATTTTCTTTGGCATACATTGATTCCCTTATTAGACCTTGACACTTCAATACCCAAGAAATATTTCAAGTGTTCTAGATCCATGATTTCAAACTGTTTGGCCAGATAAGTTTTCAGTAATAGTTATTGGAATAGAAGCAGAAGAAAGAGCAGCAGTAAAAGCAACACCTGTAGGAGAGAGAGAGAATCATAGAAAATAAATTTGGCTATAAGATTAGTGCAAGCTCTTTTATCCTTTCAAAAAGTAATAGGGAAGTCTAATTCAGAAGGAGAAGAAATGTAACCTGACTGAAGAGGTAACTCAGGATGTGGATCCAAAGAGGACTCTTGGCAGGTCTTCTTTGTCCTTCTTGTGTATACAATATTAGGTGCCTTCTCTATACAAGGCCCACCAGTATCAACAATATCCACAACATCAACATCATCCACCTCTTTATGTTTTCCAATATTAAAAGAGAAAGGAGTAAGAGGTAAAAGAGTAAGAAATCGAATAACATTAATAGCCTTTTCATTTGCACTCCCATTCTCCCCCTGAAGAGGATGCTGATGAGAAGCAAAGAAAGGCACAGACTCAAGGAAGTGACATCTTTAGAAAGAAATCGCCTACGAGATGAAGGGTGATAACACTTGTAGCTTTTGACGATGGAAGAATACCTAAGGAAGAGGCATTTGAGAGCCTTGGGATAGAGTTTGGTGCGAAAGGATCTGTTAATATGCACATAACAAACATAACTAAACACCCTATGAGGTAGAGTGAAAGCAGAAGATTGAGGAGACAAGAGTGCAGCTGGGTTTTGAGACCTAAGAATTTTTGTAGGCATGTGATTGATGAGGAAAGCCGTAGTAAGAACAACTTTAGATCAAAAAGGTTTTAAGAATATGTATACCAAATAAAAGATTTCTACCGATTTCTAACAAATGACAATTTTTTCTCTGAGCTACCCGATTCTGTTGGGGGGTATCAATACAAACAAGCTGATGGATAATGCCACTGTCAGTAAAAAAGTCCTATAAACCACCATATATGTACTCCCTCGTTTATCAGACCGGACTATTTTGATCCTGGTTTCAAATTGGGTATGAACCATTTTATAGAAGTTTTTGAAGGCATCATAAATATCACTCTTATGCTTCATAAGAATGGTCCAAGCATAACGAGAAAACGAACAATAGATCTATTACCATGATAAGGATAACATGAACGACAATGTTTAGTAAAAGTACATGGTTTACAATAAAATACATGAGATGAAGAAAAAGAAATAAACAAGTGAGGTAACTATTTCCTCATAACAACAAAAGAGGGATGTCCCAAACGCTGATGCCAAAGCATCACATAGTCTATAGAACTAGCATCACTATGGCCACATGAATAGGACTATGGTATAGTAAAAAAGATAACTGCAGCTCAAGATGATATAGATCGCCCTCCTCATGTCCACTGCCAATAACCGCCTCGTTACCAAATCCTGAAAGAGACAATGAGAAGGAAAAAATGTGATACAATAATTCAAGGTTTTAGTTAAAGTGCTCACAGACAATAGATTCAAGGTAAGATTAGAAACATGAAGGATAGAAGTAAGTGAAATGGAAGAGGTAACAAGGATATTGTCTTTACTAGAGATAGAGGAGAAGGTATCAACTACTCGGATCTTATTCTTACCAGAACAAATGGAGTAGGAGTCATAGTAATGGGACATACCAGTTATATGGTTAGTGACACCAGAGTCAATGACCCACGTCGGAGTTGTGGTAGGTGCAGAGGTGGTAACATGTATAGCGGAAGTTGAGGTACTCTTAAGCTTGGCAAGACAATCATTATCCTCTTTTGCGTTTTTATATGGTTAGATGATTCTCTATTTTATCATTTTCACTTATTTCCATAATGTAGTATATGATGTTCCGTGAACTAAGGCACCCTCGAGGAGACCCTAAAGTGATTGTTGCTCAGTTAAGGGACCAATATTTCAATATATTCGATCTGTGTCTAATTCCGACCTTAATCAAAGGTGATAAGCATCATGATCATAGAGGCCAATAATTACTGTTTTAAGTCTTGACATTAAGCGATGTAAGATAGGCAGTATGATGTATATAGTCTCATAAACATATTTCTACCATAAAATAAATGTACAATATTTCAAATCACAATCCTTTTAGCAAAACAATAATTAATTCTCTCTCTCTCTCAACAGAAGGCCACATGTATATTTGCACGTGCAATTTTACTAGTGTATATATATATATATATATGATTTATTTGTGGGATGCATCTTTGGCTTTGGTGTAGTGGTGGCTGTCATCAGTGGATTGGCATAAAACTAGAGACGTTGAAGTACCCCTTGGCGGTTGAGGCACCCAATCGTTATCCAAGTCAGCCATAGTGGTATCACACCGAATGAACAATGTGAGATGGGTTCTTGTGTATTGGTAGAGAGGAACCAAATTCCTCCCACCTATTAGAAAGAAAAAATAATCTGTTGCATAGATTCGGACTCAGGGGAGTCCACGCTCTTAAAGGGGATCCACATAGAAGACCTTAGGAAAAGGATGAAAACCCTCATAACCCTACCAGATCGTACAATACATAGTCTTTAGATGGTTTAACTCCATTGATTTCCAATGCAGCCTCCACTACTCCTCTCCTCTCTTGTCTCTACAGTACAACACGATATAAACTTTTACCGTTCCCGTGAGATGCGCATGCATGTGTTAGGGACTCCGCGTTCACCTTTGTCTTTGTCTTTCCAAGAGACCAACCATCCTCCCCTCACGTGAGAACGCTTCCGCACCACATTCGCTGGTTGTAAGTTGTAACCGTGTTCTTAAAGCGGTGGGGCCCACCATTGGACTTCAATTTTATTTTTGTTTTCAATAATTCCAATTTGAAACCTTTCCATTGGAAGGGCCCATCTGACGTGATTCTTCCCCCCCCCCCCTTTTTTTTTTTTTTTTTTGATTTTTTAAGTGTATGGGACCCACGAAATAATGCTGAGTGGGTCCCAATATGCCATATGTGAAAGGGCCGTTACAACATAAGCAGTGACAGCTGTAAGTGCGAGGCCAATAAACCGAGTCGGTGAGAACTCCAAAAATGTGAACCAGGGACTATATGGGCCCAGGTCTGGGACCCGTCGGCCTTGGCCTCGGCCCACTCGATTGGACCATTCTACGGGCGTATACATGCGGACGGAGATAATAATAATAATAATATAAAATGTGTAGGTCCAAATCCAATCAATGATCTGAGCCACGTAGACAGCGAGGAAACAGGGCCGTGCACGTGGGACAGACACCTGGGTCAGACCAGCGTAAGTAACCGCGTTGAATCGGACGGTCCAAATTCCCCAAATAAAGATATAACCGAAGGGAGTCAAATCCCATGCAAATATAGTCCATGGACCGCCTACGTAGTGTTTCCAGTTTCTTACACACAAACCCACACACGCAAAATAGAATAGAATAGAGAGAGAAAGAAGACTTACTTAGCAAGCAAAAAACCCTTCAATGGGAATGAAATAGAAAAAGACGTTAGACCAATGAGGTTAGATTTTTCAAAACGCCCCACCTGAACGCCTGATGAGAGGGCGTGAGGATGGGCTGGAACTCCTGGAAGGACGAAACAAAGCGAACTACTTCGTAAGCCTGACCCATGTAAACGCAATGGGAACAACTGAAGAAGTAAAAGGAGAGAGAGAGAGAGAGAAAGAGGTTTTCGTTTCCGCGTAGACAGATGAGACTGAGAGGAAGAAAAATCATATATATCATAATCTAGAGAGAGAGAGAGAGAGAGAGAGAGAATTGATTCAAAGAAAAAGAAAGATGGGTTATTAGTTTCAATCAATATTCTCTTCTAAGACCTCTTTCTCTCTCTCTCTCTCTCTCTTCTTTCACACCTTATTATATAATAGATTAATTCCTCCATACTCTACTTCTTTCTTTGTCCCTCCTTCTCTTCTTCTTCTTCTATGTCACCGCCTTCACATAGATAATAATTCTCTCTCTGACCCTTTAGGTTCACGCCCTTCCAACCTCGTCTCCGTCGTGTTTTGACGTCACCACTGCATCTTCACAGGAATTAAGTATCCAAACATCTCTTTCTCTCTCTACATGAACCATGGAAGGAAGTCATCATCAACTTCTAAGTGGTAACATGATGGTGGACACAGGTGATCGGTTCCCTCAATGGAGTCTCCAAGAGACAAAGGAGTTTCTGATGATCAGGGCAGATCTAGATCAAACCTTCATGGAGACCAAACGCAACAAGCTTCTCTGGGAAATCATCTCTTCCAAGCTGAAGGAAAGGGGTTACAGTCGTAGCCCTGAGCAGTGCAAGTGCAAATGGAAGAACCTAGTCACCCGTTATAAAGTACAACCTTACTGCGATTACCTTTTTATTCAGTTAGTTCCTACTTTTATATAATAATACTAATAATTGTTGGTTCAAACTTCAAACTCAATCGCGATATCAAACAATAATAACTTGATCTTGTCTTTGAATCAGGGTTGCGAAACCATGGAACCCGAATCGGTGCGTCAACAATTTCCATTCTATAATGAGTTGCAGGCCATCTTCACAGGTAGGATGCAGAGGATGTTATGGTTGGAAGCAGAAGCTGCTGCTGCCGGCGGCGGTGGCAGTTCTAAAAAGAAAGGGGTGAGGTTATCATCGGACGACGAAGATGATAACGACGAAAGCGATGAGGATAATAAGGGTGGTAGTATTAAGAAGAAGAGGAAGGGAAAAGCTATTATTACTAGTAGTGGTGGTGGTGGTGGTGGTAATACTAACAATTTGCAAGAGATATTAGATAACTTCATGAGACAACAAATACAAATGGAGGTGCAATGGAGAGAAGCTGTAGAGGCAAGGGAGGAAGAAAGGAGGTTGAAAGAGATGGAATGGAGACAAACCATGGAAGCTTTGGAGAAAGAGAGGATTATGATGGATAGGAGATGGAGGGAGCGAGAAGAACAAAGGCGGATTCGAGAAGAATCTAGGGCTGAGAAGAGAGATGCTCTTATCACAGCTCTTCTAAATAAGCTAAGGCGTGAGGAGGACTTCTAGGTTTTTGTTTATTTGGAAGGAGCAGTTATTACAGTTACTATCTCTTTGTTCATTAATTCCTTCTTTGTTTTCTAGAGAAAGATGAGAGAGAGACTCTTGTGGAGGTTTGTCTTGGAACTCTCTCGTTTTAACCTTTTGGAGTTTATTAGAAATTAATTAAAGGATGTTCTTAGCTATCTTGAAATTTCTCTTTGCATCTTCTTCTTCTTCTTCCTCTCTTTCCTTCAATACTACGTTCTAAACGCGTACGCGTTAGGCTAAATTATTTAAACTAATATTAAATATATATTCACATCTCTATTGCTTACAATCAAACAGTTCTGTTTTATCATGCAAAGAAGACCTTAGCTGTCGGCAACTAAAACCCTAGCCAGGTTTTCCTAGCAAAAAAAAAAAAAAAAAAAAACCCTTAGCTAAAACTCCAACTATTTCATGCAGGGTTGTGGGCTGAATAATAATGGATAAACACCCTACAGGTGGGATTATGGAAACAAATAGAGATCCATGGGTATTTGAAGAAAAAGTTTTCTGAAATCCCTGGCAGGAGGTGCAACTAAAACTAACAGATCATAATAACAGCTGGGACAGATGCCATGGTGTGACATAGAGCAGTAGTACTGTTATGGAATAAAGCAAGAGAGGGTTTTTTTTTTTTTTTTTTTGTGATAATTAGCATCAACTAGTGTTTGTTACAGATTCTACTCAATTTGAGATTCGAACATTAACTTTTCTCCTTTGTCCTTTTTCCTTTTTCCTTTTCAAACCTTTTTAAGTATTCAAAAATAATAACCATTCCCCTTCTCTAAGATTAACAACTTCCTAACATTTATAGACCCCCACTCCCCACCCCCCACCCCCCACCCCCCACCCCCCCCAACAAAAAAAAAAAAAAAAAAAACAACTTACATAGGCATAGAGATCGAGTTGTTTATGTGTTAGCCTTTAAAGTAATGCTTATTCATGTGCCTACCAAAGATGATGCAGTTCTCTATATAGCCAGACATTTTGATACTCTCTTGGAGTTGGCCTTGATGCCTAGCAGTTATGAGTTCTTTCTATCCTTTTGTATTTTTTTCGGATCTCCCTTATAGCCTAATTCAGCTGTGAGAAAAGGCCGTTGATTTTGTTATGGAGTATTCTTCATCTATTTCCTATTTTCCCTTCTTTTTTCTTCTTTATTATTCTTTCTTTGCATGAACATCATTACTGATTATGCCCATTTTGAAGAGCAATAGCATTTCCAACTTACTTTGCAAGGAAAATATTCCTGTACTGTATAAGGGAAATTGTTTGATAAAGATGATCTTGATTCCACTGTCTTGGCTTTCTTTACCATTGCTGGGTTTGGGTGGCTAAATTAAATAACTCTGGTATAAGCTTTCATCATTTGAACTTTGAAACTGAAAGGGAACTTGTTGGTGAAAATTGGATGGCTCTTGTAACAGGAAGATGCGTTCTGGAAGATTTCCTATATGATCTTAGTGGGTTGTTGCATATTTTGTTCACTCGCATAATTTTCTGCTGATTATAAATTGTTTTGATTGAGGGCTTGTAATGGATTTAGGCTGTGCTTGGTATGCATTCTTAGAATAAATTATGGGTGTAGTATGCATTCTGAAGCGAGAAAATAGGGAAGAATTGGGTTTTAGAATGCTTTGTAGACCTAGAATCTATTCCGAGATGCATATCAAACACAACCTTAGTGTAAAGTGATTTTCCAATTTGATCAAAGATGCCTCTGGCTTCTATGTTGTATTCGTCTTCATATTTTCAGTGGTTGTTGCATATTTCATTCACTTGCGTAATTTTCTGTTGATTATAAACACTTTTGATTGAGGGCTTGCAAGGGATTTTGGCTATGTGTCTATGTTTGGTATGCATTCTCGGAATAGATTATGGAAATAAAATGCATTCTGAAGGTAAAAAATAGGGAAGAATCGGGTTTTAGAATGCATTCTAGGCCTAGAATCTATTCCGAGATACATATCAAACACAACCTTAGTGTAATATGATTTGCCAACTTGCCGAGTCCCCCACCCCCTTTTTTTTGTTGCATCTATTCAAATTTTTAGTTGGTTGTTGATATTCATTCATATAACCAGCCTTGCAGGGAATGTTCTTGTCAAAAAAATTGGCCAGATTCATATAGGGGGTTCCAGAAGAGGTAGTGGCAGACCTAAAAGGACTTTTGACAAAGTGTAAGGAAAGTTATGCAATTGGTAGGGTAGATTCTAGTATGATCGCAGATAGACCTCTATGGAGGACAAAGACTCGAGTAGCTGACCCCTTGTAGGAGATGTTCCTGAGATGTTGTTCTATTTTTATTGCTTAAACGTATCTCTTTTATCTCTTTTATCGTCTTCTACTTCCTCGTTGCACTTCTTTTATCTTGTATTTCTTTTCCTTGATGATTATATTGGATCCATGTAGCAGACCCCATTTAGTTGGGATAATGTTATGGTTGTTGTTGTTGAATATTCGTTCACTTGAATATATTTTTGTTGATGAAAAGCCAAATTGATTGAGGGCTTTATAAGGGATTTAGTGTATGAAAAGTGATCTTCCTAGGTGCATCTAATGCCCCCCTCCTTCCCTTTTCATCAACGAATTGTTAGTGGGACATTGTAGTTGGCAATTTTTTTCAACGGAAAACTATATGTGATGATGAATTTTGTGGATTAAAAGATCTTTGAGACTTGCATAGTATTCTCTATCCAAGCATGAAATCTTAGGGTTAAGGCACCTACAATATTTTGAAACTTACACTAATGTTTAAGATACACTCAAGTGAACAAAAATGTTACACACGATGAATTGCAAGAGTTGATTTTGGAACAATGTCATGCATAAGAAAGTGATGCAATTCCTAATTTCTTGTTATGAAGTGTGAACTTTCCTAAACATACTAGTTTTCATGTACTGGAGGACTATCTTGATTATTATGAATTAAATGCCTGGCCAATATGTTTATATTCAGATCTTGTGCTAACTTTCTTAAATACCATGATGGATCAAGGTATGTTTGCCCTTGGACTCTAATCCATTTGTACCTTTTTTTATAAGAATCCATTAGTTGCTACATATTTTTTTACAAACATTATAAGTCAAAAAAAAAAAAAAAAAAAATGGTCCATCCTATCTAACTGCCCAATGTGACTTTAACTACAGCTCCAAGAGATTTTTTAACCACTACAAGGGAGGGGAAAGGGGGTAAGGGGTGCCTTATGGCACAAATGTGAAACAAGAGAGTTGCTCCCTTGACCTTCTAGGGGCATGCACTCTAGTGGCAAGCCACTGTTCACATATAATTAGCAGTAGTAGGCTTTTGGCTCATAAAGAAAATGTATACTGTAAGATGATCACTTAAGAGGACCCCGGAAGTATAAAAGAAGTGTCCAAGAAGCGTTCAGATAATAACTCATGATTGAGATAAGAAAATCCCATGGGGTGCTTACAAAAGGGAATTCTCAACTCTACTAGCACTCAAGTGTGGGTACTTATATTAAAAAGAGAGCTAAAATCCAGAAGTGGGGTTGGGGTAAACAACTTAAATTCAAGCTTGGTTAAAATTGAATGATTAATTTAAACTAATGAATATTTGTTTATGTTTGTCAAAGGTTATGGAATTCATATCAAAACTGTCTCATTGATTCCCTGTGTCTGGTTTCTATGGTTTCAAATTCAAGATCATGCATTACAAAATTTCTTTTTTATTTTAATAAAAGAAACACTCCCCAGGTAATTGAGTGATTGACATACAGAATACTTGTTAGGCACTATTTGTGCTGAAAGATGATCTTTATATTTGACTTTGTATTGGTTCTATGAGTGCAGGGCTCTTATGCTGATGATATTTCCCTTAGAGGTGCAAACAAGAAACAGTCATTGAACTTAAATCTTGCTATTACATTGAAGTTATTTATTTTATTTTTTTATTCTTTTTGGAATTTAATTTGTGGGTTATTTCTTCTACTTCTCACAATATCCCAAGAAAATATCAATGGCACTTCACTGAAACAACATATAGGGGATCTGCTCCTAGAACAGCCCATATGGTCAAGAAATATTATCTAATAAAGCATTCTTCATGTACATATATTATATATCAGATGGGCCATAACCTAATGTATTTTCTGATTCTATAGACTTAGACGTGCTTGGGTATGATAACCCAAACCTATGGCTAGTATCTACAACTAACTTCAGCTCTTGTCTAGCTAGGAAGGCAAGCAAATTTGGAACTCAAACTTAAACACAAGTCAACTCAACTCAAGTACTTGGCCTTATTCCAATTAAATATGGAGGCTAGGGGTGTCAATTCCTAAACCGAACCGGTAAAACCGGCCGGACCGAACCGATAACAACCCGGACCGAACCGAACCGAAGCCTTATTGGTTCGGTTCGGTTTCAAGTATTGTAACCCCAAAACCAAACCGAACCGCACCGAAAACCGGATGAACCCGAAACCAAACCGAAACCGGCTCAAAACCCGGACCGAAACCGAAACCAAACCGGTAAGAAACCGAAACACTCCAAAATTCATTAAAAAAATTAAAATTTGAATAGTTTTGTATACATTTGTATGGAAAATCGAATTCAAACTAGACCAAAAATCAAAACCAACCCGGTTACAAATCGATTTAAGAAATCGAAGTTCAACAATTCATCATTTGGTTGTTTCCTAATGGCTCCATACCGGTTTAAAAAACCGATCCAAACCGAAATGAACCTAATAAATCCAAACCGGTACCAACCCGAACCCAAACCGCACCGAAACCGACACCGGACCGAAACCGATAAATCCTTATTGGGTCGGTTTCGGTCACTTCCAAACTCACACCGAAACCGGTGGAACCGGACCGAAACCGCACCGAACCGGACCGTTGACACCCCTAATGGAGGCTTTATAGATATTCTTTTCTCCAGTCAACTCTACTTAAAGATATACTCATGGTTTTAAGTATCTCCGATACCGATACGATACATTTCGATACGTATCTTAAATTTAGTCGATCGATACGATACACACCGATACGATATATTGAATTTTTTAAATTATTTCGTATCGATATATATTCTACAATACATACTGATATGCATCAATACACCACTAATACACATCGATACGATATGACATGCCTCGATACGACTCTATGAAAAATATAAAATTGAGGTAAAATGTACGTTTCGGTATGTATTGGTACGTATCGGTGAGTATCGATTAGTACGTATCGGTATATATCAGCACGTATCGGTGAGTATCGATATATATATATCGGTACGTATCGGTGAGTATCGATACGTATCGGCGCTACGGTCATATAATGGCCAATATGGGTAGTTTTTCAGAAAAAAAAACTATTTTTTGAAGGGTTTTTGTTCCAAAATTGCTGTCAGTCATATTTCTCTCTAACTAAAGTGGAAATCAAGGTTGGAAACAAGGATTTTACATTTATGGGACAACTACAGACCTTAAATTCTTAGTACGATACCCTCAATTTAGTGTTTATGCATAATACATGTTATCAATGGCTTTTTTTAACAAATTCTTTATGCAAAAGTGTTTAAAAAAATGTTTCCTATCCATTTATGTGTGTATCTTTGACGTTTCTTAGTGTATCTCCGATACGATACGATACCCTCCGATACGTATCTTAATTTTGACCGACCGATACAATGACCGATACCGATACTTTAATCCTTGGATATACTTGTTACTAGTCATAAGCTATGCATTATTTTTCCTAACTATTTTCCTTAGAGCCTATCCTTGACTCTATATAATCTGAATCATATCACTGCTCCTCACCGGAGCATTTCAAGGTCTTCGTTGTACATTTTTGTGCCATCACAGATTCTCTCAGTTTTCATTTATCAGAGTCACTCCTAATTATCTCTAATTTTTTCGTACTTATTTTATTGATTCTAGTTTTACCACTAATCATACATCTCAATATCCTCATTTTAGACATACTAATTTGATTTATATGTTGTTTTTCACTATCCATGATTAAGCTCCATAGAATATTGCTGGTCATATAACTATCTTATAAAAATTTCCTTTGAGTTTTAAAAAATTACAGTGATCACAAAACATTTCATATGCTTCTCTACTTCATCCATTCTACTCTTATTTTTCGTGTAATGTTATTCTTTATTCTTTTATTTTTCCTTTTTTATTTTTCTTGAGGATTATGCTGATGGTCATGCTGAATGTGGATCCTTAAGGCAGTGTTTGCTCCTTTTGGTTTGTTTTGTTTACTGCTGATGGTCATGCCAAAAGTGAAGGATCATGTCAGATGTGTATTTTCCCCATATGGGTATAAGCAAGGATTAAAGTATCGGTATCGGTCGCCGTATCGATTGGCCAAAATTAAGATACGTATCGAAAGGTATCGTATCGTATCGGAGATACGCTAAGATACGCTAAAGATACACACATAAATAGATAGGAAACATTTTTTAAACACTTTTGCATAAAGAATTTGTTAAAAAAAGCTATTGATAACATGTATTATGCATAAACACTAAATTGAGGGTATCGCACTAAGAATTTAAGGTTTGTAGTTGTCCCATAAATGTAAAATCTTTGTTCCTAACCTTGATTTCCACTTTAGTTAGAGAGAAATATGGTTGGTAGCAACTTTGGAACAAAAACCCCTCAAAAAATCGTATTTTTCTGAAAAATTACCCATATTGGCCATTATATGACCGTAGCGCACTGTATCGGTACATACCGATATTCACCGATACGTATCGATACTCACCGATTTGTACCGATCGATACATACCGATACTCACCGATATGTACATTTCACCTCGATTTTATATTTTCCATAAATTCGTATCGGTGCATATCGTATCTTATCGATGTGTATCCGTGGTGTATTGATGCATATCGGTATGTATCGTAGGATATATATCGATACAAAAGGATTTTAAAAATTCAATGTATCGTATCGGTGTGTATCGTATCGCCGGGCTAAATTTAAGATACGTATCGGAGGGTATCGTATCGGTATCGGAGATACTTTAAACCATGGGTATAAGTTAATCCTGAATATCTATAATTTATTTTAATATATTATTTTCTGACCTTTATTTAAGGAAAAAAAATTGGTACTTAAAATTATCACTTTGCGGTTCGTATCATCAATTTTCACTATCTCACTTTTTAATTATATTTTTACTAAAGTTACTAATCATATGCTCAGTTTTTGTTTTATTTATCATAAAATCTTTTGATTCTAACGTGGATCTTTATAGTTCCAACTTTGTATTTATCCGTGTGTTTTGTTTCATCCATCAAGACTATATCATCAATACAGAATACAAAAAATACACCAAGGGATCAAATCTTGAATGTCTCTAATTAACTCATCTATGATTAATACAAACAAATACGAGGTCAATTGTAGATAGAGGAGATCCCGCTATAAACGAGAGGATCAAGTTACTACATTCAAAACAAAATAAGTTAATGTCATTTTAAACTGATCCTTGATGTAATTAAATTGTTATTAAAATTCACTATTGTGTCCTCTCATAGTTCTTGAAATAATTTTCTTCTCAAACATTTGCCAAATTAACGTTATAGGGACTCTATCATAAGAGTTTTCTATTGATAAATAAGAACCATATGAAAATATTTCTGCCAATGAAAATTGAAGGTTATATTGAAAGGATGCACATGCGCACACAAAAAAAGAGAGAGAGGATTCTCACAAATCTCTTTTCTATTGTAGACATAATAGGATGATACATCGGAAAAGATAATCCCTAATTTAGCATGGGATGAAAAATGTTTCATTAAATATTGAAAAAACTGTGAAGAAAATACAAATAAGAAATACTTAAATATCATTTGATTTTATATTTTTTGGGCGAGGGCCACTCTTATGTAGGCCATGTTGCCTTTATTGATTCATAGAAACAGATCGATCTTGGAAAAGCGTCAATATTACATAAAAACCAATATGAATTTCCACGTGGCAGAATTGAGTGCAATCTTCTGAATTTTTTTTAAAGATGTTTATATATGTTGCTATGTACCAAAACCACCTCCTTTCTTAACCCAAAAAAAACCAACTTTTTGTAATGTATACTTAATACTTTTGGGATTGAAACAAACAGTATTAGAAAATAATCAAATGAACAATGAAATTTTCACCAATTTGAAGAAAAATATAAGAAAAATGCAAGGTGAGGGTGGTTATGAGGCAATCTTCAATTAAAATTTGCAACCCACCTCCGGCTTGCATAACCCCACCTCTACTTCTCTTCCCCGTTTAGCCCCACCAATACTCTTGCACCATAAATCTAGTGGCTCTTGAGACTTTAATCAAATCTGGGAGCACATAGGCTTCAATACTCTTATCGACTTTCATAATATTGAAGTCAATACAATGTGTGTTAACAAACATCTTCAGCTTGAGTCTTCTCACTATCAATATTTTACACATGTTAAGTGTGACTGCATGTAATCAGGGTTTACTCTTGGACCTGAATTGTAAAATTGGGTAGGTTCAAGGGATTCCTCATTGGCAAAAATAAGATATGTGCAGATTCATCAATCACTAGTTCTATATGTGTTATAGATTTTAGGATGGCAATGAACAACTTTCAAGGTGTGTGTGTATATTCTTATTTCAGCCTTAAATCTACAAAAACCAAACACTCCAACTTGTTATGGGTTTTATAATTGGTTGCAAAAATTAGAAGAAGCATTTAGCTTTTAATCCATAAAATTGACAATGATTATTGAATATTTAGGGTACAAGATCACTGCCTAGTTGTGTGGCCCCTACAATCAGTATGGGGCTGATGAGAGTGTGTGTATGGATAGCATGAATGCAAATTTTTTTATATCATCAGGAAAGATCAATAATGCAGGAGCCATGTGGTCAAGAAATATTTTTTTCCCCAAATATTGTCATAGAAAGAGCAATTGTAGCTTTGCAACTATTGACATTCGAAAATAGTTTTTCACTTACACTAATCTACAAGTATTTGATCTTATTGCCATCTGTTCTATTATTATTATTATTTTTTTATTTAGGTTGCATTTGGTAGTCATTCAGTTCCAGAAATGACGTTTCGTTTAAAAAGCAAAATTTTCAGCTTTTGTGTCAAAATACCGTGAAAAAAAAAATGGTGTTTGGTGAACCTGTTTCTGGAACGATTATCCTAATTTTTTTATTTTTTTTGAAACGAAATCGAAATGATGAAACAAAGTTCCGCCGTTCCATCATTTTGCGTTTCTAGTGCTATTTTTTTCCCTTTTAGTTAAAAAAAACCCGAAAAACACCAAGTTGATACCAAACGCTTTATTTAGTTTTTTCTTTTCTTTTTTCCCATAGAGCAAAAAAAATGTCAAAAACGTTTCTCTGAATGGCTACTAAATGCAGCCTTAATAAAGAAAAATCATTTGTTCTTTTTTTTTTTAGGGGGGTCGGGGAGGTGGGAGTGACATATTTTTCTGTTTGGAGGGGGGGAGTGTGGCCCTCCACCAAGACACATGGGGGCAAAATGAACAACTCACCCCTAATGAAAAGGAAAATAACATTTCTGTGGATACTTCTTTCTGAGCTCCCATTGGCCCTCGCACACGCGTAATGAACCACACTACCCCACATAAAACCCTTCCCCCCCCCCCTCTTCTCCCTTTTTTTTTATTAAGTAAAGAGAGGTTGAGTTTCTCTATACCCATGTGAAGAAAGAATCTCCACATCCACTCCATTTGGTACCATTAGATTGAATTAGGGAGGGTATTTCAACTAGAGGTGTCAACCTGTCGGCTCGGTCCGGTCTCGATCGGGCTTAATCGGGCTTGAAGAGTTTCAAAGGCTGCACCATGTTCGCCCATTTAACTAATCAGGCTTAGTTATTAATTGGATGGTATGCTTGATATTCGGTCGGTCTGCCTTGGGTTATAATCGTGCTACCTTAATCGGACTTTAGTCGGGCCTTAACTGGGCTATGGACATATTTAATGTTAAATGGGCTTTAACCTGTTTTTAAA
>NC_056567.1:20266810-20279819 GCF_013358625.1 Macadamia integrifolia | reverse complement strand
AGAAGAAGGAAGAAAATGGGGAAAAAGATGATTATTGAGCATCATCGGGGTCAGATCCTTTGAATCCAACACTGGATTAGTGATCTTCATCTTGTGATCTATGATTTGAGGTGAGTAAAGACTGTATTTCTTAAACCCTCGTGAAACCCTAAGTGAAATCATATGATTTGGGTAGGAATCCTTTAGATCTTGTTAATCTCTCTTGAGAATGTGAATCAAAGGTTTAATTAAGGACCTACATGTTGTTTATGAAGGATTTAGAAGAAGAACTTGCAAGATTTGTGAAGCATTTGTAGATCTCTTGAGCTAAAGAGAAGATTTGATGTTTTTGAAGTGTTCTTGAGCAAAGTGATAAAACCCAAGCTTGGAACTTTGAATCGATCCTAGATCTATGTTGGAATCATGATATGGAACCTTAGATTTGTGAAAAATGCGGTCGAATCGACCTGTGGTGGTTTCTCCAAGGTGGGATAAAGAATGGAAGTGAACAGAAAAGTTTTGGTTTTGATTGTTGGGTGCCCTAAAAGTGGATGGACCCACCAATCTGAGCCTGTCGATCTTGGCAGAGCCCCTAGGTCAAGCGACGAGCAAGGACCAGTGGGCACCTGACTCGTCGGTCCAGGCAGTATCCCTAGATCGACACGCAAGCAGGAACTGGAGGGTGCCTGGCCCATCGCTTGACCTACCAATCTGACCCTATGGGTTCCGATTGAGCCCAAATTGGTTGAGCAACTTGCTTTCATGATTCTAAATACGTTGGGATCATCGTACCCCATTGGTTATGAGCCTAAAGTGAAGATATTAAGCTCAACCTCATTTATGATAGGTTGTATTAGAAGTTCATATCATCGAATGCCAGATCTTCCTCGTACCAAGGGTGAACTTCGTACACAACTAGGTAAGTGGGGAGAGGACATTGACTTTATTTTTGGAACGTTTTTTCATTCATTCTATTATTGTTGTAGACTAGCCATGTCATCATTTCATTATTGTGTGTAGCCTAGTTATTCTCAAATGCCATTTGCATGCATTGATGTGTGCATTATGAAAATCATTCATGACTTGATATGCTAATATCTTTAATTGTTAAATGCTTACTCTTGCTTTGAGTTATAAGATGGATGACTTTAAATTATTGAACATGACGCACTGCTAGAATTGATGCCGTAGTCGGCTTGGGCACGAATGAATTGGTGGCCCGTGGAATGGGATGTGGTGGCACTATGCAGTCATGCTATCTCATATATGAGCATGTGGTTAGGAATGACATATCCCTGTGCTATGATGTTACACCCCACCTCCACTCACCTGAAGCCTAGTGACATGGACACCCACAAGTGTTCATAATCCATCTAGGATCTACGATGCAGTACTTTAAGTGCATAAAATTATGAAATGATTATAGATCACAAAATAATAATAAGAATTAAATATACATGACTAGTGGAGTCTAATAGTATTTGTCATATTTAACAAAATGTTTTCGTAGCAGAATATTAATTATAGTTATGCTCTTAGGGCTACATTTGATATGTAAACAAAAGGATCAAAAGGGAAGATAATACTGTCATCCTTAGCGTGCTTCAAAAGCACAATCATCGTATACACAACCATCCTCGTGTATGACCAGCTTCTCATCCCAAAGGTCACCTCTGTAGAGGGCTAGCTCCTCAGCCATAGTCTCTGAAGGATTCCCTGGATCTACATCTAAAAAGGGGGCAACAACATGGGTGAACTTCTATGAAGCCCAATGAGGGGTGCACACAAACATCCATAACAAATCATGAAATAAAATAATATAAATGCCCAACCAAACCAATATGAATACATTTATATGAATGCAATGCCATGATCTGGATTATTAGCAAACAAACCTAATCAACAGATTCTAAGTCCAAAGTGGGTATTAGTGCTACTACAACATAGGTGGTATCCTTAGTCATGAATGTCTGTTATCGATCCCCAAGGATACAAGCTAGTTACGAGTCAGGAGCATACCGGTCCCTACATGGTTTCTTCGATACCCGGTAAGCCCTATTAATAATCCCCCATAATACCACTACATCGAATCCAACATCGCATGTAGGGCATACCCACCACCGAATCCAACATTGTGTGTGGGTTTGTCATGACGTTGGCATCTATGCACCTCAGTCACCAAAAATCGTCCCCAACTTTGAACCGTCGAATGGTAGGATTAGCCAATACGTAAACCCCTATTGGCAAGGGTTGTAGTACCCAGGTAGTTATCCTAGCCCAATGCATTCTAACATGCCACGCCACATTACAATCACACTCACACACCCCGTGGGTATACAATGCTGGAACCAACCTTCGGCTATCCTGTACCCCACACTCACACCATGGGCGTGCGGTGCCAGAACCAACCTTCGGCCATCCTGCACCCTAATCTCTCTAACACACATTCAAACACACACACACAAACACACATGCACACACATTCACCCTAGGCATGCAGTGCCAGAACCCAACCTTCTGCTACCTTGCATCCCAGTCACACACACACACACACTCAATTCACAACTCATATCATTATGCGACATACACATCCAACACAAGTAACAAGCTTATAATATGCAATTAACATGCTTATAAACATATGTATCGTAACATAAAAATTTCATATAATAAAATCACACAAATCCCCTCACCTGGTGTCTTAGGTGATGATGGACAGCCGATGGCCTTGCGCCACGTCGTCTCGTCACCTCTTGGTTTATACCTACAAGGGGTCGGGCCTTATGGCAAAATAATCCAATTTTGACCGATATTTTCACCAAATGGTGTTCACCGCCCAAGGCTGAAATGGCCCCCCTTGTGTGGAAATGGATCCTTAATTTGAGTGGGGCCTTCCGAAGGTGTTTCAACTGTGTGGGCCCCACCTTATATATTTTGCTAATTAGGCTGGGGAATTTTCCTGGGAAATGTGATGGCTTGACTAACCTTTTCTTTTGCGCTTGAAACCCCTTCCAATTTTTGAGGCATGAGTAGCAGATGCAAGTGGGGTCATCCTTCCCTTCCTAGCAAAACACGGCTACTACCCAGTATTCATTGGTACTGGTGTCCTTCGATGCCCCATTTGTACATTTAAAATAGAAAATTTTATGGCGCAGTTATAACAGACGACCCTTCCCAACAGGGGTTTAGGTGTTGGGTATATTACTGGGGGAAAGCACGAGGTTGTATACCAACGGTGGAGGTTAGAAGTATGCCCAGCCGATCACTATGACGGTCGATAACTTTGGTGATATAACAAGAGGGACAATCATACTACTTTTAAATTAATGCAGGGCAAGACCCATTTTACTTTAATGCAAGGCAAGGCCAATTTATTTTTCTGGTACCTATGGCTGGCCTTCTCCGACAACCCTATGGGTGTATCGCGGGATGGGATTCGTGGCTCGTACCTGGGGCATACGCGCACTGTGGTTGCAAGTAGCACATGAACTATGACTTAGATGTGATGTTTAGGTGGTTTAAGATAATAAAAATGGACTTACATATATATATATATATATATAGGTGCATTTGTATTGTGAATGATTAATTGGTCTTTCTTTTCACTTACTGTGCTAGTGAGCTCATTCCATGTGTATACCACTTTTAGATGATCTTTCAGGTTACCCGACTAAGGAGCTAGAGCCAAGACCTACTGTGGAGTTCCCAGTTGAAGACTGGTGGGTCCCAGAAGATCTTGGGTATGGGGCCGAGTGCCCGTGCGAGAGTTGTGTTGTGGGACAACGACATTGATACCAACCGGGGATTCTTTTTAATTATTTTATGATGTTACCCCTTTTGTACTCTGGATGTTTAAATTGTAATTCTTATGTATATATCACACCTATGGGCCCACATGTATATGTACTATATAATACAATTTGGTTATCAAGAGTATTGAGGTATTTACAGGTATAAACATGTAAGACTTTCACTAAAATACATAAATTACTTTCTTTAGTTGTGGGTATGTTGTGTAGTGGTTACTGTATCAGATGATCCTAGTAGGTTTTGGGTTAACAAGTGTTAACTCAGTCACCGGTCCTGTTCTGTGAGATCAGGGTGTAACACTTAAACTATTTATGAAGCAAAGTTATGAAAGAATTACAAGGATTCAATTCTTTAAAAAGAGGACAGTTCACTTGATGGTCCACCTAGGAATGCTTACTGTACAGCCCTAATATCAGCCTTATAAAGTTGGATGGAGGCCAAACTATGCCAATAGGTAGGGCCTAGGGTCCCATAATTACATGTCAAGTTTTGACTCAAATAGAGTTGACTACATGGGAAAATAAAATCTTAAAAAACCCACTAAGAAAATGGCTTTCCGGGAAAAGTTGAAAAAAAAAACCATTGAAAATACAAGGGAAAATGCCAATATATGGGTTGGATAACTTTGGAAAATCTGATTGAATTTTCCCTGAGATATTTCACACAAAGCCAATCCAAACCATGCCCTATATATCCAATAGTCAAAATTGTCTTATCCCCCTTCCATGCGGCACAAATAATTGGACCACATATGAAGGCCTTCTCATGTGGGTGATTGAAAGAAGCTTTGGATCCAAAACTAGCATTATATATCCTAGTTGTTCCTATCATCTATTGATTTGTACATGGCTCGCACTTAATTTCCCCAGAATTAGAGATTGAAATCCCACTAGAGAAAATATTATAGAGTTCTAAACACCAAGATGGCTCTGGCTATGTTTTCAAATTCCATAAGATTAAAGGCTGATATATATAGAGAGAGAGAGAGCGCTGCAAATGCATATGCATGTTTGTCCAATAATTTAGCTGTCTCACAACAATATTTCAGATGAGTGACCTGGTTAAAGTAATCCTTCACCTTTAATTCATAATCAATTCTTAATACTTCAAAAAAAAAAAAAAAAAAAGAGCACCCAGTGCACAAGGCCCCCTCGACTATAGGGTCTGGGAGGGGGCAAGTGTCACGCCCTGTTCACATAGAATCGGACCGATGATCGGGTTCCCTCCGGGTAACCCAAAATCACCAGAATCATCTGGTATAGTAACCACTGCACAACAAGCCATAAGTAATCTTGAAATATAATATTCTAGTTTAGCGGAAGTCTTGTCATAAATGATTACCTATAATTTTTCTTATACTCTTAATACCCAAATTGTTGTATATAAAGTATTTACATGTGGGCCCGTAGGCATGATATTTACACATGAAATAGCAATTTAACTATCGAGAGCACAAAATGGTAATATACCAAAAGAATAAAAATGAGTACAGTAAGTAAAATCTATTACTGTTGCCCTGTAACACAACCCTCACACAGATAGCCATCACCGTGTTCGAATTCTTCGGGGACCCACTAATCCCCCACTGGGGTTTCGTCAGTGGGACCCGACACGGGTTCCTCTATAGAGTATCCTGCAAAATCATCTAAAAAGGTGTGTACATGAGGGGTGAGCTCACTAGCTCAGTAAATGGAAAGAAAGACACACACAAGCAAATATATTTCAAATGATACTATATGCATAAGATTCATTTTAATCCTATTCCACCTAAACAATCATTACTAGGTCATAGGTAACATGCTACTCACAACCACAGTGCGTGTATGCCCCGGGTTCGAGATGTGTTCTCCATCCCTCAATAAGCCCATAGGGTTGTCGGAGAAGGCCCACTGTGAGCACTCAGAAAAGTAAACTGTGGCCAAACCATAGCAGAAATATAAATCGTGGCTGAACCACAGCAGGAAAGTAAATCGTGGCCGAACTATAGCAGAAATTAAAAGCAGTACGATTGGCCCTCTGAATATATCACCAAGTTTTCCAACTGTCCTAATGATCAGCTAGGCGTACTTTTAACCACCAAGGCGGTCCGCGACCGATGCTTCTCCCAGTGATAACCCAATATTTAAACCCCTATTGGGAAGGGTCGTAGAATGAGGGAATATGAAATCCTAACCACATGCTCCTACATAAGACAGTAGAACTACATAGTACTTTCGTGTCCCAGTACCAATGCATTTATTTCCAAGCCTATCGCGGCATCTAATCCAGAAATCCCACACATGATCAAGAAAAAAATCATCATGATAATCCAACATATGATAAATCCATTCTCAAGATTTCAAGCAAATAATCATGCATATAGAATTTTAAGATACAACATGTTCAGTTCTAAATGCATCATTCATTCATCAATCATATTCATGGGAATGGCAATCAGAATGTCAATATAGTCTATGAATGCATAGGATGCCAAAAACACTCTGAAAATTAAGATCAGAGTCCTCTCCCCACTTACATATTCTTGTAGGAGAATATGCACTCGCAGCATAGTTAAATCCGGAGTAAGAAGATGAGTTTCTCGAAACTTAGCACAGATAAGGAGTTTAGAGATATGTCCAATTTGGCATTGTAACTGACATAAGACATAGTCATGACATATTTAATAGCATGAAGAAGGTTGTCAATGAGTTTGAGTTCCATTGGAGCTCATTTGGGCTACAGGTGGGTAGGAGAACCCACCTGTGCAAACTATCAAGACCGGCAGGTTATACTGGTAGGTTTGGCACCCGTCGGTCTCACCCGCTGGTAGACCAGAGGAGATAGGCCGGTCACACTGGTAGGTGTGACACCCGACGGTCACACCAGTTGATAGAACTAGAGAAGATAGGTAGGTCACACTGGTAGGTGTGGCACCAGCTGATCTCACTCGTCGGTAGACCCAGAGAAGATAGGCGGGTCACATTGGTAGGTGTGGCACCTGCCGGTCTTACCCGTAGGTATTCCTTGGATTTTTCTGTTTTTCTTTCTTTCTTCATTCCACCTCTTGGAAACTCAATAGGGTGGTTCCCACTTCATTTCCCATACTTTCTAAGCCTCATCTACTTGATTATTCCATGGATCTAGGCCATTAACAAGATTTGGGGAAAGAAATCGTACCTTAACTTGAAAAACCCTAAATCTTGGGATCCTCTTCACAAAACTCAAATGCCACTTCAATAACTCTCAAATCTTTATTTCACTTCTTAAATCCTTCAAGAAAATCATACAAGGGTTTCACTATTCCCTAGACTCAACCACATACAAAAATGGTTTTATTATATCGCATGGGTTTATGATGTTTCTTACCTCAATATGTAGATCTCAAGATACCGGTGATAATACCGGCGACGAAAAGGCAAAACGTGGCTACGGGATTCAAGAAGGTAGCCTTCTTCATAGTCTTCTTCTTGTTCTTCTTCTTCCTCTTTTCTCCTTCCTCTTTACTCTCCTCACCAAACTTTTCTAAAATTCATAAATGCGGGAGAGAGAGATATAAAGGCTATTTATACCCTAGTGTTATAAATATCTTCTAAGGCCTGTTTGGTTTTGCCCATTTATGGACCAAAACACATTAAATCCTATTTTTTGGTGGAGTAGCTGACATCATCAGGCATACAAGATACACAAGCTCATCCATTTTGGGTTTGCTAGGGTCCACAGTAAATTTATAGGTGGGTCACACTGGTGGGTCTGGCACCTACTAGTGACACCCACCAGTTGGCCAAACAATCCAACCGTGCTATATTTTAAAGGAAAATGGAATCTTAACATGTATCTTACTCTTGCCACATGATGTGAACTAGGTTCTTATCATTCACATATGGTAACGTACCTTTCCTATTTGTACATGGCCTTATGATACGTGCAAGGGCATGGATTTGGCGTGTGAATCACTTTGGGTACCGGCTCAATCTTGTCTGGCCACCCGGCATTTGATGTCACCCTTGCTGTCATGTACCATAAGGCACCAGCGTCAACCCACTCCAGTTCAGACCCTATAAGACCGAGCCGAACCAACTGGTTAATAAACTTGGTTTAAAGAGCAGGGCTCTACATCTACCCCCTCTTTAAAAATTTCATCCTCAAAATTGAAGTTACCTGGTTGTCCGAACAAATGAGGATATTTAGCCTGGATGTCATCTTCTTTCTCCCAGGATGCTTCCTCAAGTGAATGGTTGGCCCATCGCACCTTTACAAAGGCAATGGATCAGTTATGAAGAGTCTTTATCTTTCAGTCTAGGATTTTAGCAGGCTGCTCCTCATACGTCATATCAGCCTCTATGTACTCCGGTTCCACGGTTAGCACATGTGATGGATCATGCACATACCGCTTCAACATTGAAACATGAAGTATATTGTGCACGTTGTTGAAAGATGGCAGAAGGGCCAACATATATGCTATTGAGCCAACCCGTTTCAAGATCTCAAAAGGGCCAACATATATGCTATTGAGCCAATCCGTTTCAAGATCTCAAAAGGGCCAACATATCTTGGACTCAACTTGGCCTTCCTGTGGAACCTGTGTAAGCCCTTGATAGGAGAGATTTTTAGAAACACCTTCTCCCCTTCTTGGAATTCAATATCTTTCTTGCAGTTGTCTGCATAACTCTTTTGACGGGATTGGGTTGCCTTGATTTTCTTGTGGATGACATCAACCATATCACAAGTCATCTGTAACATTTCTGGCCCAAGCAATCGCCGTTCTCCTACATCATCCCAATATAAGGGAGTTCTGCACCTTCTACTATATAATGCCTCATATAGAGCCATTCTGATCATGGCTTGATGGCTATTATTATAAGCAAACTCCATAAGAGACACATTTTCTTTCCAATTGCCACTCATTTCCATTGCACAAACTCTGAGCATATCTTCTAGTATTTGTATGGTCCGTTCTGATTGCCCATCAGTTTGAGGATGGAAAGCAGTGCTTAGGTTCACTTGTGTCCCCATGGCATACTAGAGGCTCTTCCAGAATTTGGATGTGAACCTTAGGTCGCGGTCCGACACAATACTTACTGGTACTCCATGCAAGCGAACTATATCCACCATATAAATTTGTGCTAGCTTGTCCATAGAGTAGGTAGTCTGGATTGGAATGAAATGGGAAGTTTTAGTAAGTCTATCAACTATCACCCAAATGGCATCTATTCCCTTAGGTGAACGAGGTAGCCTGGTGACAAAATCTATAGTAATCATGTCCCATTTCCACTCTGGTACTGTCAGTGGCTGAAGAGTGCCATATGGTCGATGCCGTTCTGCCTTGACCTTCTGACACGTGAGACACTGAGCAACATATAAAGCCATTGTAATCTTCATCCCTGGCCACTAATAAATTTTTTTAAGATCTTTGTACATCTTGGTGCTTCTAGGGTGAAGCGTGTACTCAGAACTATGCACTTTCTTAATTATCTTGTCTTTAATCCCTATGTCATTGGGGTACACACAACCTGCCCCAAAACAACAGTGCTCCATTATTGGCTATTGTGAAATCAGGACCGTCCATCCTTTGCTCTTGGATTTTGACTATGATTTTCTGTAACTCAAGATCCATGGGTTGCTTCATGATTATTTCATACCTAATGGATGGTTGTGCTTGTAGGGCCACTAGAGATATGGTTAACTGCTTGATGTTTTCCAGCTGCTGATCAAGCTCTAAGGTCGATCCTTCATTCAAAATGATTTCTTCCATCAACATGGCATCTTGTTTAAGTTATAGGCTGGTGACCAAATAAGCAAGTGATACAGTTTGAGCTTTCCGGCTCAATGCATCAGCCACCACATTAGCCTTACTTGGATGGCAATGTATATCACAGTCATAATACTTCATGAGTTCTATCCATCTTCTCTGCCTCATGTTCAGATCCCTCTGGGTGAAGAAATATTTGAGACTTTTGTGATCACTGAATATCTCGCACTTTTTCCCATACAAGTAATAGCGCTAGATCTTTAAGGCAAAGATAATTGTCCCCAACTCTAGATCATGAATGGGATAGCTCTTCTTATATTCTTTTAACTGTCTAGATGCATATGTCACTACCTTACCGTGTTGCATAAGAATGCAACCTAGCCCAATTCTAGAGGCATCCGTGTAGACTGTCATTCCACTTGTACCTTCTGGTATCGTCAGCACTGGGGCTGACACCAATCGTCTCTTTAGTTCTTGAAAACTGTCTTCACACTCCTTTGACCATTCAAAATTCCCCCCCTTTTTGGTCAAGCTGGTCTTTGGGTGGTGATTCAGAAAAAATTCTCAATGAACCACCGGTAGTAGCCTGCCAATCCCAAGAAACTTCTAATTTCTGTGGCATTCTTGGAAGCTTCCCACTCTACTACTGCTTTTACTTTTCCCGGGTTAACTTCGATCCCCTTCTCAGGCACTATATGCCCAAGGAATCCAACTTGCTTTTTGTATATAACTATTGCTCTCTTAGTCTTTGAAGTACCATTCACGAGTGTTGTGCATACTCTTCTTCCATTTTCAAGTATATCAAGATGTCATCGATGAAGACGATGACCCACTTATCAAGGACATCATAAAATACTCGATTCATCATATCCATAGAGGCTGCTGGAGCATTGGTTAACCTAAAAGACAACACTAGAAATTCATAATGGACCGGGTCCTAAAAGCCGTCTTGGGTATATCACTGCTCTTTATCTTGAGCTGGTAGTGACTGAACTTAAGGTCAATCTTTGAGAATACTTTAGCACCTTGCAACTAATCGAAAGGGTCATCTATACGTGGCAATGGATACCCGTTCTTGATGGTCAACTTGTTCAATTTTCGATAATCAATGCACATACGCAAATTCCTATCCTTCTTCTTGACAAACAGAACTGGGGCACCCCAAGGAGAAACACTTGGGCATATAAATCCTTTTTCTAACAAGTCCTATAACTGAGTCTGTAACTCCTTTAATTTAGGTGGTGCCATTTTGTACGGAGCTTTAGACACTGGTGCTGCTCTGGGAACCAAATCATTGGCAAACTCTAACTCCCTATCAGGTGGAAGCCGGGTTAGTTCATCTGGGAAGACATCAGAAAATTCCCTAACTACAATTAATTCCTCTAATGTTGTGACCTTTGCTTCTACATCTTGAACTGAAGCTAGGTAGCCTCGATATCCGTCTTCTAACAACCTTACTGCCTGTAAGGCAGAAATGAGAACCTCTCTAGGTTGTCTTATCTTATTTGCTTAATACATAAGCTCTTCACCATCCTCTCTCACCACCTTGATTTACTTCTCGGCACACATGACATTCTCTTGATGATTAGATAGCCAATCCATGCCCAATATAACATCAAAATTATACATATTAAATTTGATAAGTTGGGCATCCAGCTTCTTTTTGACTATATCAATGGGATATGGTCTATACACTTCATTAAATTGGGCCACCTTACCCATAGGTGTGCTAACAATCAATTTACTTTCTAGAGCCTTGGGTGTCTTGTCAAAGAGGTAGTACCCGGTCTGCTGGCTGGCCAAGGCCTGTATCTCGATGACCTATAGGGCTGCTGAAATGATGGACCAACATTGTATGGCCCATGAAAACTCTTGTTCAGGTTGCCTGAATCTGTATAGGGATTGGATCTCTTTCAAAGTCCAGGGGTATGGTGGACTCTCCCTTCTGCTTGTCTTCTATAGTCTTGGCCTTCTAGACCATTTGAGCAAAATTAGTCAAGTTCATGGCCCCAAAATTGTGCCAATAGATACTTTTAGCCCTTTCAGAAATTTCTTTGCCTTTTCCTCTGCTGTTTTCATGTGCAGAGGGGCAAAGTAGAATAATTCCTTAAACTATTGCTGATACTCAAGGACCGACTTATTTCCCTGAGTCAAAGCTGAGAATTCAGTTTCCTTCCAATCTCTGAAGCAGGTGGGGTAATAGTTTGATAAGAACAATTCCTTGAGCTGTTCCCATGTTAGATCCGGATGGGTTGCCACCAAAATAGGCTTAGAAGCCCTCCACCATGAATCTGCCTCATTCCTTAACTATAACCCAGCACAGCTGAGCTTTTGAGGTTCTGTACATTCTACCACTCAAATATATTTTTTGTTTCTTGGATCCACTGATCCAATTCTAATAGATCATTTCTCCACCTTAGTGAAGATAGGTAGCAAGTGCCTTTTAAATGATTCCATCACCTTTGTAGTAGTGGTTGTTGGAGGATAGTATGGAGGATAAGCCGGGTAGTACTAATACCGATGTGGCACCATATATGGAGAAGTGCCGTAAGGAGGGAACCATGGAGTAGCCACAGGTGGAGTACCTCCTGGTTGGTCCTGTGATGGTACAACAGGTAGTGCACTCCCTTGTGTCTCAACAGGTGGTGCTCGAGGAGAAGCACCCCCCGGTTGAACTCCAACACTAGGTACAACAGAGAATCTTGTGGGAGAGGTACCCCAAGAGGGTGTGCACCCATTTGCATGGGGTGCAACTGTTGGTGCATAACATTCATGAAAGTCTGCTATTGTTGGAGTAACTGTTGTTGGAATGCCTGTTGAGGCTGTTGAATAATAGCCACAATATCATTAGGAGTAACAACAGGAGGAGAATCCAGAATTTCAAGTGTAGGTGAGTCCTCAACTATATGTTCTTATCTATGACTCACCTATGGTCGAGGTCCCCAAGGGTTAGGTGGTCGTCCAACAGAACAAGAACTATGTGGGGCCCCTCTTGCACTACTGCCAGATCTAGTATGTACCATGACGCTTTGTACCTGGATTGCATCAAGATTTGGTAAAATTAAGTGCCACAGTTATCTCATGTAAGCACAAAATCAAATCACATCATGCCTCCCATTACGTAGTCATAATGCACTTCATCATCATAGCATGCATCCCAAGCATTGAGTTCCATGAGGTAGCATAATTATTCCACCTAAGCATGCATGAAGCTTAGTTGCACATCAGCCTATAATTTACATAAAAATAGGTTCTACGAGGCTTGAACATCAAATCCCCAAAAATCTAGGATTTTTCGACCCAAAAATCCACACCGGCGGGTTATACCGACGGGTGGGCTATTTTCAGGACCTTCCGGTTCTGTGTGCAATTCTGTTTTAAGGGGAGAAAAGCCCTTATTTTTAAAACTCTTCACTTCTCTCTTTTCCCTCTCTTCTCCAAATCGTCCAAGGCATCGAGAGAAGACCTAAGAGCACTTTTACAAGCCCCACT
>NC_056567.1:20262445-20266790 GCF_013358625.1 Macadamia integrifolia | reverse complement strand
CACATTTTCATGAAATTAAACCTTTCCTCATATGTTATTGCTAACAATTTCCTCAATGCTTTGGACATGCTAGGTTTATGCTCCTCTCTATGAAATTTTCTCCTTTTTCTTCTTTTGGAAAAACTACCAATGCTTTGGATTATTGCTATCTTTGGTAGTTTCACACTTCTACACCTTAAATAAATACTTCCATTCCTCATCTTTATTAGTGTATTGCATCAAGCATTGAATTCTTTGTAATATTCATTTATTCACATACGATTCTTGACAATTACCATTTACATGTAGTTTCATTTCAACAATGGCATTGTATTTGTAGGGTTCTTCTCCTTCGTTTGTCATTCCACCTACATTGCCCATTCAATGTGCTTAGTGTGAGGCATGTCCATTTCACTAATCCTTTCCTTGAGAACATATTGTCTTGTTTCCTTACATTCACCCTTTGTTTTACAATTTCCTCTTGGTACCTTATCATTTTTTCTTACATCTTTCTTTCCCAACTTTTCAGGATGTCTTCCCAAAAAGGAAAGGGAACTATTGCCTCTTCATCTAGAAGTGGGCATGCTTCTAGTAGGAAAAAGAAAGGTGTTGCCTCCAGTTCTTCTGCCTCTCGAGCCTGATCTACCAGGGATCGTTCTGAGGACCTAGAGGATTATGATGAAAGTGTCTTTTGCAGTCTTGAGGCTGCACTCACTTGGGATACCTTCTCCAAAAGACCAGTTTTGATGGAGAAGTCAGTAGTGATGGAGGACTTCACTCGAGTCCAGTTACTTGAAAGGTTCACAACCCTTGGTTGGGAGGCCATGCTATTAGTCGACCGCCTATGCTACCCGTATCTTGTCCGGCTATTTTATTGCAACCTAAAGATGGTGTATGATAGCAGAATGTATAACCTCACTAGCTGAGTGAAGGGCTGGGATATTTTGCTGCCGATTGACTGGTTGGCGGGGATTTTGGGCATCGCCATGGAGGGTACTTGGTACTACCACCCTCCTAGGGGTAAGGTTTTGGGTCCCCATATAAGCGAGACCCTCCAGAAGCTCATCTATCGGATGTGGCAATGATGTCCATCCTGAGTCCTTAACATCTTTCCTAGCTTAGGTTTGAGTCTTCAACCGCTTGGTGCTAGTCAACCTGCTTCCTCAGGCCGGACACTGGAACTAGGTGAACTTTATGGCTGCATACGTGGTATACTACCTTTACAATGCTTTGGAAAATCCTCCACGCCTGTGCCTTTTGTATGTGATCATGAAATGGAGTACCATGTTGTAAGCACCCAATGTTGTCACCCTCCTCTGGCTATGATGAAATATGGATCTTGGACACGACTTCTGACTTCTGACTTCCGATCGATAGAGATGCTGATGGAAACAGTCCCCTACCCAAACCCTAAAAATCCTCGTGCGGGAGAGAGGAAGGTCTAATTTTAACTTTTCATATATGAAGGAATAGTGCTTAGAAATACAATTCCGACGATATATGGTATGCCAAAATCGGATCAACGGATCTCTGATAATCATCCCCAAAAAATCATGCCTTCTCGCACATATGCCATGAGCATGGACAATCCCACTGGAAACTTGGAAAAATCCCTCACCTGACCCCAAACACACTAAAATTCACCCCAACCCACCCAGATAACCTCGAAACACTCCCGGGTCTGAAACCCTAGAAATCCCCACGCGGGAGGGAAGGGGTCCAATTTTGACTTTTCATATGTGAAGGAATTCGGTTAAGATGAACAAATAGAGGGATAGTGCTCGGAAATTCGATTTCGACGATATATGGTATGCCAAAATCGGACCTACGAATCTCCGGCAATCATCCCAGGAAATTCACGTTTTTTTTTTTTTGCGGGCATGTCGTGCACACCGGCCACCCAGCCAAGCTAGCTAGCCAGCCCAGCCAGCTCTGCCAAGCCCATCCTGGTGCACACCTATGCACGGGCCTGCTGCATGCTGTGCGAGGGCCTGCCGCACAATGTGCAGGCCCCAGCCGCAAACCTTGCACACATGGCCCGCACACCTTGCACACATGGCCCGCACACCTTGCACACTGTGCCAGCACACCTTGCACACATGGCCCACACACCGTGCACACGGCCCGCACACCGTGCACACATGGCCCACACACCATGCACACTGTGCCCTCACACCGTGTACACATGGCCCACACACCGTGCACATGGCCCGCACACCTTGCATATGGCCTGCACACCCATGCATTCGCGCACCCGTGACATCACCCGCACCCCCGACAAAACCTTCTCTCTCCTCCCACTTTTCTAAAAATTGCCTTTTCTGGAAAAACCTTCTCTCCTCCCGCTTTTTCGAAAACTACCTTTTTTGGCAAAACCTTCTCTCCTCCTGCTTTTTTGAAAACTACCTTTTTCGGCAAAACCTTCTCTCTCCTTTCACTTTTCTGAATATGCCTTTTCCAGCAAAACTTTCTCTCTCCTCTCGCTTTTTCAAAAATTACCTTTTTCGACAAATCCTTTTCCCTCTTCTCACATTTTGAAAACTACATTTTCCAAACTTTCTCTCTCCTCTTGCTTTTTTGAAAACTACCTTTTTTGGCAAAAATTTCGCTCTCCTCCTGCTTTTCCTGAAGCTACCCTTTCCAAACTTTCTCTCCTCCCTCTTCCAAAAATCACATTTTTATAAGCTCAAATTTCTCTCCCCTCCCATTTTTTTCTAAAAACCCCCTTTTACCCACTGGACAAAAGCCCTACCCACCCATTTTTGCCTTCAACCCCCCTTTTTACCCATTGGACAAAAATCCTATCTCTTCACTTTAGGCAAGAGCCCCCTTTCGTCCACTGGATAAAGGGATTCCCCCTCTCCTACTTGGTTGAAAAAAGACACCGTCAAACACCTGAATCCCCTTTCAGAGTGAAATTTTCCTCCCCTCCCCCCTCTTGATTTTCTTCTAATCTTTGGAGCGATCTTCATCAGGATCCAAAAACTCATTCAGATCTTCGAAGTGTTCTTCGAGATCTTGAAGATCTTCAATCTAAATTCTTAGTTAGATCAAGTTTTTGGCCAAAAATAGTATGTTCTTGAGCCACTTCCCTTGAGTGTTCTTGAGCTTTCTTGAGCATTCTTGAGATAGAAACCCCCCCTTTTTTGAGGTTCTTCAGGTCAACGAAGAGATCTTTGTTAAGATCTGAAACTCTTTTTGGATCTTCAAAGTGTTCTTTGGGACTTTGGAGTTCTTCAATCCATGGGTGTTCTACCCTCCCGGTGTTGTTGCCGAGCTCAAAACAAGCCCAGTGAGCTCCGACAACATGCAATGCCAAAAGACCAACTAGGGTTTCAATCATTCGATCAACGTATCTCCCAAATGGGTCAGTGGAATTGAGATTTTCTTGGCTTAGAATGATGCTAGGAACATCCCCTATAAACTCTAAGGAACAAATCCCGACAGTCGGGCCTGAGTTGGAAAGCCCCAAATTGTTTGACTATCCAATACCTCCACCGAAAACAGCCCACTGGATCCACTGGGTCTATTTCTGATGGCATATTTTTGGTGCATATGGAGCCTTATGTGCTTTCTGTCACCTCTCCCAGAAACAGAACTGATATTTTTGGTGGAAATGCCCTAGTTTCGATGGTTATTTTCAGTGACATTACTGTCATTGGGTGATAGTGTTTTGTACATTTTGGGGGTGACTTGTGTAGGTCCCTCCTGATGTTCCCGAAGCGTACTAATGTATGATTCCCTTTGTGTCTAGGATAGTGACACACACGTGCTCCAAGGTCAGAATTGATTTGATTGATCGGTGGCCTTACTTGAACCCTAAACCAAACAAAGATCAATAAGGTGAGGGATGGATTGTGTTTATTTTTGAATTTTTTATTAATTATTTAATTGGTCACATGCTTAGAATTATATATTTAATTGACATTGTCATTTTATGATTATGATATGAATTGTATGGAAATGTATGATGGGATCCGGTGTGGCCGAGGTGGTACCGGTACCATGATCTCTGTGTATTTGGATGGGTGTGTGTGTGTGAGACAAAATCCAAAGTGACCGAGGTGGTACCAATGCCGTGATTGCCGTATGCATGTTACATTCATGCATTGATTATGAGCATTAGAGTTAGTTGTAGTCACGGGTTACACATTGTGGCCAAGGTCTCGCTGGTATCGTGTACCCTGGGATAACATTTGGAAATAGATACGCTTCGTGGACGAGGTCTTACCGGTGTTGCGTAGTCCATACTCAACTGCTATTTGCATGCTAGATGAGGTAAACTATCTCGGGTTACACTTTGTGGTGAAGGTCTCTCTGGAATCATGTACCCGAGACTGTATTTGGAGATGGATTACACTTTGTG
>NC_056567.1:20148003-20262425 GCF_013358625.1 Macadamia integrifolia | reverse complement strand
ATATGTGGTTAGGTATCACTCCCCATGCTATGCACCCTTACCAATAGGGGTTGAGGTGTTGGATAACCCCTTATGGTATGTTTGATGAACTTTTCAGAAGTGCCACTCCTATAGTACGATGTGATTGTTACAGAGGAGAGAACCTGTACGGAGTGGCCGATGTGTTACCGATGTCGTGACTGCCAGGAGGGGGTTATCAGGGGTTTACTGGGTGACCTATGGATGCATATGGGGACCAACAGGCTTCTAATCATGGCTAGGGTTTGTATTACTGCATAGTCGATGTCGTTTCCGAGATGAGGGATATAGCCTAATGCGCCATAGTAGCATTCACCAGACTTAGTTTGTATTGTTAGGTGGATAATAAACAAATGAACTGCATCATGAGCATCATGGACTACGTGTTTAATTTTTACAATCATGCATCATAAATTATTATTGATATCATCTTGCTTGGATGTGGTTGACCCTACCCCTCATTGAGCGAGTTGGAAAGCTCACCCCATGTACACACCTCTTTTTAGATGATGATGCAGGTACTGTGGTGCCAATGGCGGGTGACCCAGTATCTTCTGGGTCAGAGTATGGTGTGAGCGACTGGTGGATGCCAAAAGCAGAGGAGCACGATCAGAACTGTGCTTACATCACACCGTGAGATTGTACATCATATTTTGATATTTTTAGATATAATTGTGGATTTTATATTTTCTTAAGATTATATTATATGTCATGGATGAATGTAACAGAATAACTCGGTTATTGCTATTATGTTACCATTAGATGTTTCCCCATTTTATTTATAATTCTGCTACTATACTCTGATTCCACTACTTATATTGGTTTGTGTTGTGAGATGGTGAAAATGTTAAGCTACTGCTATCAGAGATCCTGGTAGGTTTGTGAGACAGGTACGTGTCTTACTCACACCACCGGTATTCCTAATGGTAAGTTGGGTCTATTGGGAGTGGGGTGTGACAGCTATGGTATTAGAGCACGATGCTTACCTTAACTCACAATCTCAGCCAAACCATAATTTTAGAGAAACTGCGATTAAATAAAAATCTCAAGACAACAATAATAGAAATTTTACAATTATGAGACAAGCATAGGTGTTAAAGCCGTTTCATTATAATAAAGAACTTGAATACATAACTTACACTTTTTATAAAAATTAAAGTACTGAAAGTAGGAAATCCTAACTAGCCTAAGTCTAGGAAATTAAACAACTAAAGCAAATGACATAATGTAAAAGTTCAACTAAACCTTAAAACATCAAACTCAAATAAAGATATAAAAAGGGAAATCCTAAAAGCTACAGTGGCAAACATGCCACTACTCTTGCTGCTGCTGCTACTACTACTGCTACTGTCCTTGGCCCTAAGCCTGGTTCGGACCATGCGTTCCTAGAGGAGGCATTGGGATACCCAGATGGAATACCATCGACTGCATTTGTGCCTCTAGGGAGGCTACTCTATTGTCCATAAGACAATAGGTCCTGTCCATGATCTCGAGGCAGCTGTCCATGCTCCTCATTAATGACATAGTGATATCCAGATGGGCCATAACATCATTGAGACCGTAAGGCCTCGCACCCCTAGTGCTCTAAGATGTAGAAGCCGCCATAGAACCCATAGCCTAGGGATCAGGTGGTGGAGCCCCACCAACCCTAGCAGCTTCTCCTCTTACACCACCAACATCACCGGCATCGCCACCCTCTACCTCCTTAGGCTGTTGACTTTCTCCTGGAATAGGAGTCATCTTTAGTAGATCTATGATCATCTTCCTCAGAGAATCTTGGTTGAAGTATGTGACCTCTTCACCCAAGTGTGCCTCACCATCCACGTCCACCCCAAAGCGGTGGAAGATTTCAGTCAATATCCTCCCGTAGCATAGGTTCCCTACTCGGTGATCCTACCCTTTAAACCGAGTTACCATGGTCCATATTAAGAGGTAAGACAAACGTATCTGCGCCCCCATGCACACGTGTTATGTCACATAGGCTTGTAGGATGGATACCTCATTATAATGTCCACAGGTGGGGAGGACATTCAGCTGAATCGCATGGTAGATAACCTTTGGAGAAGTAAAATAGTTGACTGAATGATTCCATCCCTTGGCTTCCTTAGTCAGCATGTCATTGATCTCCTGGAAGGTGTCGGGACTCTGAAATTCATATATCGGAGTCCGAGGTGGGCAGTACACTAGATCACCCGCATTGTTGATCATCAAAATATTTGCTAGCTACCCCATGTCAAAGGAGATCTCCCCCCCCCCTTTGTATAGGAGGTGATCCACATCTCTTTGGTACCCTAGTTCACGTATTCTATGTTGGAGTAGAATAGCCTGACCAGGGTGGGGTAGTAGTATAGGTTGGGTTTTAGGATGCGATACCACCCGATCTCCTCGAACCATTGACAAAGACGAAACGTGCGGAAGTCGTTCATCCTCACGTAGACTCTCGGGTCTATATTATGTCACTCAAAGAATTTCCAACGGTCTTGCTCAACCACAGAGTAGAACAGAATGGGGTTGAACTGCTTAGCGGCATCTTGCTCCTCTTATACAAGAGCACGTCGGGTACGTACACGATGTCCAGACATGGTTGCAAGATGATTCTTAAGGATTTGGAATGGAAAACCTAGTTAAATGGATGCATGCAAAACTCACAGAGAAGAAAATCACAAAATTAGGTTACAGAGAGAGAAAACATACCTTGGATGCGAATGTGGCACCGATCGACGGCGAAATAGTTCGAGGAAGGTAGGGAATGGGTAGCAAAAGACTCCTTGGCCATTTCCAAACCTTTCTCATAAGAGTAAATAGGGTTTTGTGTGAATAAGCCAAAACCTGAGCCTATTTATGACCATTTTAGTGCCATCGAAAATAGCCCACCGAAAACACTGGGCATGCTTTCGGTGCCTGTTTTTGGTGAAGGGAAAAGTCAGATTTTAGCCTCTGTTTTGTCCATCAAAATTACCACTGATATTTTCAATGGGTTAAACCATATTTCAGGTGGTTTGACTCCTTGTTTCCACTGGACTCATTTGAAAAATAAATCATGTTATTTTCCAAACCTAAATTTTTATTTGGCTCCTTTGATGGTGTGCCTCTTTGGGATGTGTGCGTGATCGGATCCTAGTATGTGTGAACCCCACTTATGCATTCCGTAACCTTAATTTTGACTATCATATACGTGTGGGACCCACTAGGGGTGTCAATTCGTGGCCCGACCCGACTAAACCGATCGGGACCGACCGTTTATAGACCGGCCTGGCCTGGACCGTTTATTAAAAGTGTCGGGCTTGAGCTCGACCTGTTTATAAATGGTCGGTCTCGGTTTTGCTACTTGGACCATCGGGCGCCCGACCGAGACCAACCGAATAATGCCTGACCGAGACCGGCCTATTGTGCACCGACTTGGCCCGACCCCTTTAATGATTGTAGAATACCTATTTTACCCCCCAAATTAAAGAATAAAAACTAAAAAGTAAAAGACATGCACATTTTAAATAATGGTTATATTTGGTATCATTTATTGATTTATTGTCATTTTTTTGGGCTTACATGAGTGGGCCGGAATATAAGAACACATTTTAAAAAGGGCCCATTTAAAAACCGGTTAAAGCCCGTTTAACATTAAACATGTCCGTAGCCCGGTTAAGGCCCGACTAAAGCCTGATTAAGGTAGCCCGATTATAGCCCGAGACCGATCGACCGAATATAAAGTGTACCATACCCTCAATAACTAAGCCCGATTAGTTAAATGGGCAGACACGGTGTAGCCTTTGAAAGTCTTCAAGCCCGATTAAGCCCGACTGAAATCGAACCGGCCTGACCGATTGACACCCCTAGGACCCACTATGCATGCATGTGTTCCAATTACATGCAACCTTGTTTATGCATGTGCGCTAATCGGATTCCTTTGTAGGAATTATGTCACACTGGAATACCCAATCCTAATCCCAATCACACCCGTCGCCTCCCACTTCTCCTACATAAAATCGGGGTAGACCCCGCAATACACCTCTGGCTCCGTATGTACTTACGGCCCAGGATGTGGCATCCATCATGAATAACATGATGCGAGAAGTGGAAGAAAGGTAAAACCAGTTTATGGTCGGGATCGATAATAGAATCTAAGTAGCAATGGAAGCTCGTAATGCACCACCCGCACCTCCTACTCCACCGGCACCCATTCCAATACCCGCTAGATCGGATACCCTTCAAACATCTGGGGGGCACAAGTGCATGGGCATGTATAAGACCCGATGCCAAAGCAAGCTTAAGCCCATGTAGAGGGCTAGACAGACTTAACAAAAATGATGGAGAAGTTTCAATGGCTTAGGCCCCCATGTTTCTCCAAGGTGGGGCAAGACCCGTTTTATCCATCAAGAAAGATTGGTGGAATAGAGAAGGTTTTTGACTGATGGGCTGCACCGATGAGTAAAACATTTTGTGTGCGGGCTATCTGTTACAGAATAAAGCAGATGATTGGTGGAGTGCCATCAAGCCTATTCTGAGAGCTAGTAACCTGAACCCTACTTGGGCAGACTTCAAAGGGGCCTTCTTTGAGAACTATTTTCCTAAAAACTTTTGGGATAGGAGAGAGAGTGAGTTCTCTCAGTTGGTTCAAGGTTCCCGGTCTGTGCTCGAGTATCAGCAACACTTCGAGGAGCTATTCCATTTTGCTTCTGAGCATCTCAGAGGTGATAGGGCTTAAGCAAAGAAGTTTGAGAAAGGGTTGAGGCTAGGTATTGGGTCAACCATTGTGGGGTTGAAACTATAAACCTATGCTGAGGTGGTCTAAATGGCTAAGTCTATTGAAGACCGGTATAGGGATAACTACACAGCTCAGCAAGGAACTGGAAAGAGGCCAATGGGATCTACTGATTCTAGGGGAGGCAGCAAACCTTTTCGAGTGCCTTATGTCAACCCAACTCCAGTGCAATTTAGGAGGCCTGATGCTAGTCAAACTTCCCAGCCCTCCTGATCTAGTGTTGTATCTCATTCTTTGGAATCGAGCCCAAGATGCTTTTATTATGATTAGCGGGCCATATGGTGAGGACATGCCCCCACCGAAGGCCAGGTGATGCACCCTACACTATGCCACCTAAGCCCCAGCAGACATATTCTGCCCCTATGCTATCACAACCCCTTAGGGCCAGAGACCACAGGGCAGAATGTTTGCTATAACTGCAGAAGATGCTGAGGCTGCACCCAGTGTAGTGACAAGTACATTATTGATATCATTATTGCCTGCATATGTGTTATTTGACTCAGGAGCCTCGCATTTGTTTATGTCATCGACATTTGTGAAGAAGATGAGAATTCCACCTAAGGGATTAACTCAATGTTTGGCTATGAGCACCCCTACATAAAGTGTGGTGGTTTGAACTATGTTTATGAGCCTTTCCCAGTGACCATAGGTGATCCTGAGTTGAATGCTCACTTGATCGAGTTGGATATAGTCGATTTTAATGTGATTTTAGGAATGGACTGGTTTTCTGCATACAGAGTCATTGTGCTATGTGCAGAGAAGGCTATCATTTTCAGACCTCGTGATGATGATGAGTTTGTGTTCCAAGGGGATAAGCCCAAGAAACCAAAGAAAGTTATTATATCCGCACTCCAGATAAAGAAGCTACTGGATAAGGGATGTCAAGGTACTTAGCATCTGTGATGGATACTAAGGTAGAGATTAGGCCATTGACTAAGCTAGATATGGTGAGGGAATTTCTCGATGTATTCCCAGATGACTTGACAGGTTTGCCCCCGGACCGAGAGACAGAATTTGCTATAGACCTACTCCCTAGCTAGGCACCAGTGTCAAAGGCCCCATACCGCATGGCCCCTACAGAGTTGAAGGAATTGCAGATGCAACTTCAAGACCTTCTGAAGAAGGGATTCATTAGACCTAGTGTGTCTCCATGGGGAGCATCAGTATTGTTCATCAAGAAGAAAGACAGAAGTATGAGATTGTGTATTGATTACCGGGAGCTTAATAAGCTAATCATTAAGAACCAGTATCCTTTGTTAAGGATAGATGATTTATTTGATCAATTGTAGGGTGCCATGGTGTTCTCCAAAATCAACCTTAGATCGGGCTACCACCAGCTCAGGATCAAGGATAGTGATGTCAGTAAGACAACCTTCAGATCAATGTATGGACATTATGAATTCTTGGTAATGTCATTTGGGTTTACCAATGCACCGGCTGCATTTATGGATTTGATGAATTGGGTATTCTAGGATGTCTTAGATAAGTTTGTGATAGTATTCATTGATGATATTTTGGTCTACTCCAAAAGTGTAGAGGGACATACTGTTCACTTGAGGTTAGTACTGCAACAGCTAAGAGGGAAGCAACTCTATACTAAATTCAGCAAGTGGGAGTTTTGGCTATCACAAGTGGCATTCCTAGGCCACATTATTTCAGCCAAGGGTATAGAGGTTGACCCAGGCAAGGTGAAGGCAGTTCTAGAATGGGAGACTCCCAAAAGTGTAGTAGACATACGTAGTTTTCTGGGATTGGCCGGATACTACAGGAGGTTTATCGAGAACTTCTCTCGCATTGCTACTTCGAGAACCCGACTCACACGAAAGGGTGTAAAATTTGAGTGGTCCGATGCTTGTGAGAAGAGCTTCAAGGAACTAAGGAAAAGGTTGGTATCATCTCTAATTTTGACTATTTCGACTAGTACAGGTGGTATGGGCATGTATAGTGATGCCTCCAAGCTGGGATTGGATTGTGTATTGATGCAGCATGGGAAAGTCATTGCTTATGCATCCTATCAGTTGAAGGATCATGAGAAGAACTACCCCACCCCCACCCCCACCCATGATTTGGAGTTGGCAACTATGATTTTTGCATTGAAAATCTAGAGACACTGCCTCTATGGTGAGAAGAGTGAGATCTTCAGTGACCATAAAAGATTCAAGTGCTTCTTCACCCAAAAAGAGCTCAACATGAGATAGAGCTGTTGGTTAGAGCTGATGAAGGATTATGATTATACTATTCACTATCACCCAAGAAAGGCCAATGTGGTAGCTGATGCACTTAGTCAGAAATCCCAATCATTGACTTTGGCATCATTGACCACCAATGAGTATCTCCTGGAGGAGGCCAGGATACTAAACTTGGAGCTATTAATGGAGGGTGTCACCTTGTCACTATCGGCATTGGTGGTAGAACCTAGTCTGGTGGATAGGATCACTGCAGCTCAGGTTACTGATGCAGAGTTATAGAAGCTGATAGCAGAATGCCAGAAAAGAACCCCAAAGGACCCAGATTTCTCAGTGACTAAAAGCGGGATTCTCAAATTCAAAAGGAGGTTATGCGTGCCTAGTGATGGTGATTTAAGAGACAGTTTTGAGAGAGGCACATAACTCTCCATAGTCCATTCACCCTGGTGGTACTAAAATGTACAAGGACCTCAAAGGCTCCTACTGGTGGATAGGAATGAAGAATGATGTGGCCACGTATGTGTCCAGATGCCTCACATGCCAGTAAGTCAAGGCTGAGAGACAGAGGCCTCATGGGTTATTACAGTCCCTACCTATTTTGGAGTGAAAATTGGAGAATATTACTATGGACTTCGTCACCAGCCTACCCCGTACATAAAAGGATATGGATGCTATTTGGGTAGTTGTGGACCGCTTAACTAAGGCAGCTCACTTTATCCCAATCAAGATCACGTTTTTTATAAACAAATTGGCCAATTTGTATGTCGATAACATCATCAGGTTGCATGGTGTACCAGTTAATATCATCTCTGATCGAGATCCCAGGTTCACTTCCAAGTTCTGGACATGTGTGCAGAAGGGCATGGGTACACAGTTGGCTTTCAGCACTGCTTTTCACCCTCAAATCGATGGTCAATCGGAGAGGACTATTCAGACATTGAAAGACCTACTCCGAGCATGTGCCTTGCATATGAGTTATAGTTGGGATGAGCACATTTCCCTTATTGAGTTCTCCTACAACAGTTATTCAGCCACCATTGGGATGTCCTCATTCAAAGGCATAGTATGGTAGGAAGTTCCAAACTCCACTCTATTGGGATGAGGTTGGTGAGTGGCATATTTTGGGTCAAGACTTGATATGGGCTACTAGTGAGAAGGTGAATGTGATCAGAGAAAGGATCAAGATAGCTCAGTCTAGACAGAAAAGCTACACGGATGTTAGGAGGAAACATTTAGAGTTTGGCGTTGGAGACAAAGTCTTCTTACGGATCTCTCCAGTTAAAGGGGTGATGCAGTTCGACAAGAAGGGAAAGCTTAGTCCAAGGTTTATGGGACCGTATGATGTACTAGAGAGGATTAGACTAGTAGCTTACCGGATAACTTTGCCGCCAGAGTTGGAAGATACACATGATGTCTTCTATATGTCTATGTTGAGGAAGTACATTCTTGACCTAATCTGATCTAATTTGAACTATTTTGCCAGGCCTCGGATCGGAGATTGGAAGTATGACTGGGTTTTGGCTCGCGGTTGTAGATTACTGAAGGGGTAGAGATGACCCCACATGTTCGTGTATTGCATGCCTATCTAACTGGAGGAGATTCATACCTTCCGATCCCAGATGTAAGTAACCCAACACCCCACACTTGATTTTCGGCATGCATCATAATTGCCGAAAGGCCTTGAGCATGTCTGAGGGCAGCCATCCGTGCGAGGCCAACTATTGGACAGCAAGCTGTCTTGGCCACCAGAAACAAGCCACTAGAAGCAGCCTGGGCATGAATCCAATGCCTATTTTTGGTGGGTCCACATGCTGCTGTTGAGGTTTCGATGCCCGTAGGTCCCACCACTCGCATCGTAAATGGTTCCGAAAGATCCCAAATCATCCTCCACACCTTCTTCTTGATGTGAACACCTTATGGACCTAAATGTGCGGGTCCTTGTGCCCGAAACTTTTTTTAACCTAATTGATTCAAAAGGGGTCCAAACCAAACGGACCCTAAGGCCCAACTTAAGTTATAAGTTGGGAAATGAAGATTCATTTCCTCATTTCCCTTGTGCCCAACATAGGAGAGGAGAGAAAGAGGAGAGGAAGGAAGAAGAAGAGGAAGAAGGAGAAGGTTGGAGGCCTACCTTGGTGCCGGCTGCCGCCTTATTGCCGGAATCGCTGCCGGAGGTAAGTACAACCTCCCATGCCACTCTCTCTCTTCATTTTGACCTAGGCAAAGCTAGGTATGGATAGAATCTTAGGCTCTATACTGTAACATTCTAAAAAATGGATTCTGTTGTTTTTTCATTTTTTTGGAGCAGAAATAGGGTAAAAATTGTATGGTAAGCCGGTTCAATTTCTTAATTTTTTGAAATGAACCAGGCACTTCTAAGGCTTTGGAGTCATTTTTTTGGAACATAGAAAGCAAGCTTTTCATTCTCAGAATCGATTATGAGCAAAAGGCGGAGAAACAATGGGTGCTTTTAAGTGACGAGGGGCATAAGTGGTATTTTCCATTTAAAACATAAACTTGCCCTAGAACCGTTGAATGATCTTCATCTTCTTCAATCACACCAAACCCTAGCCTCTTGTTACATCCCAACATTTGACGTTTAGGAGAAGGAAATCTCAGGTACCTTCTTCTGCTTCTTCTTCCTCCTCTTCTTCTTATTCTTCTCTCTCTCTCTCTCTCTCAACTGGAAGGAGAAACTTCAGGAACCAGAAAGGGGCGAAGGAAAGAATTGAAATCAAGCAAAGCCTTACTCCAAAGAATTCGAGCTCGATTTTAGGCTTTTCAGGTACGGATGTCAACGGTACCGATTATGATGGATTTATGGAGCAAGAAAGCAAGATGGATTTTTTTAAGGAGGGAAACGAGATGGGTTTTTGGTATTTCAATTGAGCCGCAGAGATTTATTTGGGTTTGAAGGATAGAGAGGCGAAATATTGCAAGGCAGGGCAGCCATTTTCCTTCTCTGATTTCCTTTTTCTCTATTCTTTTCTCTCAACTCTCAAGCATTTGAGAAAATGGTCTTAATTAGATAGAGCAAGTTGGGTTGTTTCTAGAAAAGGGTAATTTCATCCTTCACATATAAAATTTGTGTGTTCAAAAGATGAAGCTTTGCTGCTTTGTTATCCTTTTGGAGTTAAACGATATGGGATGTGGTTGTTTCTGGAGAGGGTAATTAATTTCATCCTTCTGGTTTTGTATTTGTTCAGTGTTGGTTTTTGAAAACACTTGCAGATTGCAAATTCAGAAATCTTTCTGAATTTGAGATTAAAATATGAAATCCAAGCTAAACCTGAACACCATCTTATCTAATTAGATAAGAAATTGCTGGTTACAGAAAATGGTAATCCATGGTTTGGAAACTCTTTTAGCCTTAACTATCATTTAGTCTATCATGGTTTTATCTAAGAGTTGGTGGCTTTGAGTTGACCACTATCTAAGTTGAGAAACAAGATCTTTTTGAAATCCTAGCCCCCATCAAAACTCAAACCCATGACTTAGATTGAACATATAGTAAGTACAGAATTTGCCTTAAGAAGCCATTTATATTGAGGGGAGGAATGACTAGGTAGTATTTGATGTTCCCACTTGCACCCTCTTGTTGAAGGATAGTGAAGAGATAGATGGTCATTTCCTTAAGAAGATCAATAATCGTAATAAGAATGATGGAGAATGGTGTAGGTGGCATTTTATGTAATTATTGTTTTCACAACAAAAAATGTTTCTGTTAATTGCGAACCATACAAGTTCTTGTTTCTTCCTAGTTACAGAAACTTGTTTTTTTTAGCTTTACCATACAACATTTAAGGTGCAGAATCACTCCAAAAACACAGAAATACAAAAAACTATGCCGAACCGAGAATCAATTTTTTAAAATAGAAACGTTACAATACAGAGCCTTAGTGTACACACCATGTTAAGGTTGTAGAATGGGTGTTCTACCCTTCTGGTGTTGTTGTCGAGCTAGAACCAAGCCCGGTGAGCTCCGGCAACATGTAATGCCAAAGACCAACTAGGGTTTTGATCATTCGATCGACGTATCTCCCAAACGGCTTAGTGGAATTGGAATTTTCTTGACTTAGAATGATGCTAGGAATATCCCCTACAAACTCCACGGAACAAATCCCGGTGATCGTCCTGAGCTGAAAAGCCCCAATTCGAGTTGGACCTTTCTGTGTTCACCAAAAATATGGCACAGGAAACACTGTAACTGTTTCCGGTGGGCTATTTCCAGTGGACATATGAGCCTTATATACTCGCTATCACCTCCATCGAAAACAGGACTGATATTTTTGGTGGAAATGCGCTATTTTCGATGGGTGTTTCCAGTGACAATACTATCACTTAGGAACAGTGTTTGTACCATTTGGGGCTGACCTGTGTGGGTCCCTCTCGATGTTCCCGATGCGTACTACTGTACAATTGCTTTTGTGTCTAGGACAGTGATGCACGTGTGCCCCAAACCCGAAATTGATTGGATTGATCGGTGGCCTTACTTGAACCCTAAAACAAACCGAGATCAACAAGGTGAGGGACAGTTGTTTTATTTTGGATTGTTTAATTATTATAGAATTGTTCACCTACGTAGATTTAATATGCTTAATTATATTATTCACATGATGATGGTGATTGTCATATGTTACATTCTTATGGGTTTCATAAGAATTATTCATTTATATGTATGATGGGATCCGGTGTGGCCGAGGTGGTATTGGTACTGTGATCGCTAGGTGTTTGGTTGTGTGTATATGACGGAATCCGACATGGCCGAGGTGGCACCGGTGCCATGATTGTCATATGTATGTTGCATTCATGCATTGATTATGTGCATTAGAATTAGTTGTAGTCACGGGTTACACTTTGTGGCCAAAGTCTCGCTAGTATCATGTACCCCAGAACTGCATTTAAAAATGGATGCACTTTGTGGTCAATGATTGGTACCGATGTTGTATAGTCCATACTTAACTGTGATATGTATGCTAGATTAGGTAAACGGTCTCAGGTTACACTTTGTGGCCAAGGTCTCTCTGGTATCGTGTGCCCGAGACTGTATTTGGAGGTGGATTACATTTTGTGATCGAGGTCTCTCCGGTATCGTGTAATCCATACTAATTGTATCATTATGAAGGCATGTAGTATACATATGGTTAGGTATCAGTCCCAATGCTATGCACCCCTGCCAACAGGAGTTGAGGTGTTGGATAACCTATTGTGGTATATTTGATGTGCCTTTCTGAAGTGCCACACTCGTGGTACGATGTGATTGTAGCCAGAGGCGGGAACCTGTCAGGCGTGGCTGATGTGTTACCAGTGCCGTGACTGCCAGGAACGGTTACCAGGGGTTTTCTGGGTGACCCATGGACACATACGGGGACCGACAGGCTTCTGTTCATGGCTAGGGTTTGTATCGCTGCATAGTCGATGTCATTTCCGAGACGAGGGATACAACCTAATGCGCTGTAGTAGCATTTACCAGACTTAGTTTGTATTGTTAGGTGGATAATAAAAAAATGAATTGCATCACGAGCATCATGGACTATGTGTTTAATTTCCGCAATCATACATCATAAATTACTACTATTATTGACTTGCTTGGATGTGCTTGATCCCACCCCTCATTGAGCGAGTTGGAAAGCTCACCCAATATATATACCCCTTTTTAGATGATGATGCAGGTACCATGGTGCCAATGGCGGGTGACCCAGTATCTTTTGGGTCGGAGTATGGTGTGAGTGACTGGTGGATGCCAGAAGCGGAGGAGCATGATCAGGATTGTGCTTGCAATCACTACGCTTATGCCGCACCGTGAGATTGTACATCATATTTTGACACTTTTGGATATAGTTATGGATTATATATTATCTTGAGATTATATTATATGTCATGGATGAATGTAATAAAATAACTCATTTATTGCTATTATATTACCATTAGATGTTTCCCCATTTTATTTTTGATTCCGCTACTATACTCTGATTCCGCTGCTTAAGTTGGTTTGTGTTGTGAGATTGTGAGAATGTTAAGATACTACTATCAGAGATCCTAGTAGATTTGTAAGATAGGTACGTGTCTTACTCACACCGTTGGTATTCCTAATGGTAAATTGGGTCGACTAGGAGTGGGTGTGACACCACGGGAAATAGGTGATCAACCACTAGGGGTACCACGGGCACGACCACCGGATCTTGTGCGTACCATGGTGTTCTGTACCTAGATTATTCCAAAATATCAGCATCGATTGAGTGCCACGACATTTGTATATATATTCACAATCAAATACATTTTATATCACAGGCTGCGTTGATGCACCACATCACATGACCAAGCACATCCACATTTAATTATCAACACATAGTTCAGTCTCACGACGATGCTCAACTATGCAGCAAAACACTCCTATTGGTGTTTAATCAGGGCCCACTACGCGCGGAACACAAAAGATTCCAAACACAGGCCATTCTGGCCTTGGTACTCAAACTGACGGGCAAGACCCGTGAGCAAGGCTAGGCAGGGGCCTGTCGATCTCATCCAAGACGGTTTTTAAAGGGGTTTTTAAAACTCTTTTCCCCCCACTTTCTCTCTTTCTTCTCCCTAACTCAGAGCAAGGCGATTTAGGGGTCCTATCCGACGCTTCAACTCGCGATTCTACTCAACAAATCGCCGTTTCAACTCCGCTTCATCCCCTCATTCTACAAGTAAGTTCTCTTTCTCCCTTTTTCCCTTTGAGAGTGATGTTTTCGGTGTTCTCTCATGGTAGAATCTTAGATCTCCTCTTTTATTCTATTTTCTCCTCTGGAATGTTTGTTCCTTGACATTGTGATGACTCATTTATGCTTTTCATGGTTTATTGGCTTTGATTGATTGATTATAGAGAGGAAATCTCAATTTCTTGCCCTAATTTCTCTATTTTAGGGTTTTTCTTCTCATTTTTCTTCTTCTCTTGCAAATGTATGGATCAAACACTAGTCTTCACTCTCAATGCATGCACACATTAGTAGGGTAATCAACTCCATTTGCTTGTGCGTAGGTTTTCTCTCTTTTGATATACATAACCCCATTTATGATTAATTCCTTGGAAATTTTGGGGGTTTTCTTCATTTCTTTACTTTTCTCTTATGAATGAAAATAACATTATGTCCATCCTCTATCAATGGCTTATGAAATAGTTTGAATAATTTCATTTTAGGGATAGTAAATTTTCCTTCATGATTGTCTCACTTTCTCATGTACAAACTCCATTTTCTTCAATTTATAATGTTTGGGGATCCCATCCCTTTTCCTTCCATTTTGTGTAACTATTGCCATCATCATGCTTACTATTTCCCATTCAACTGCATTTGGCATTATGTAGGTTCTCATACCCATCCATTTCTTTATCACAAAAGTTTCATTTCCTTCCAAGTTCATTCTGTTAATTTCATTGCATTTTGGTATTTATCCCACACTTCGGGGTTTTATTGTCCATGTCATTTTTCATAGGGTTCATCTCACTCCCTCTTTTAAAATACTGCTATCACATTCTTTTCATATATTTATTCATTTGTACTTACCCACTTCCTTTGTGTTGTCAGGATGTCGTATAGGAAGAGCAAAGAGGTTGCCTCCTCCTCTAAAAGGAGGAAGACCACTACCTCCTAGGGGAGGAATGCTACCCCTGGTTCCTCTTCATCACGGGCCCCGCCATAAGAAACCCCTCTTTTGATCCTATGAACTACGACGAGAGCTTTCTCTAGAGTACTGAGGCAGCTGTTACTTGGTTTAAAATTTCCAAGCAACCAGTCATGATGGAAAAGACTGTAGTGACAGACGACTTCAGTGCCTATCAGATGGTGGAGAGGTTTACAGCCTTGGTTTGGGAACCCATGCTCCACCCTGATAGCCCATGCCATGAGAACCTCGTCCGGTACTTTTATTGTAACCTAGAGGCTTCCTTTAGGGATGGGAAATACTCTCTCACTAGTCTAGTAAAGGGAGTAGACATTGTTCTGACGGTGGATTTTTTGGCAGCCATCCTAGGTATATCAGCTGAAGGTGCCCATTTTTATAGTCCTCCAAGGATCAAGGCTGTGGGTCTGGGTTTGAGTGTTAAGATGCAGGAGGTCATCTTTGAGACCATATATGGACATAAGGAGCGTCCATTGTCTGAGATTTCCTATAATGCAGCCGCCTGAGTTTTCGCACGCCTGGCCCAGTTCAATCTGCTTCCTAGAGCAGATCACAGGAACCAAGTAAGCTTTATGATAGCTTACCTTGCATACTGCATCTCTGTGGCCTTGGAAGAGGGGTGCTTCCTGCCTTTGCCTCCCCTATGTCATGATGAAGATGATAGAGTACCATACTGCTCATCCTAATGACTCTGGTTTTCCCTACGGGAGGTCACTCACCAAGGTCTTTGAGTACTTCCAAGTGGATTTGGTGGGAGAAGATGGGAAGTATCCTGAGGATAAGTTTACTAGAGAGAATCTAAAGAGGATGGGTTGCCAGTACCAATGGGGGCTCCATAGGAGGCTGATGAGCATGGGCCAGAAGACATGGAGGGAGAGTACATGAGTGAAGAGGATGAGGATTATTTCTCTCATCCAGACGAGGAGGAGATAGATGAGGATGAGATCCTCGAGGAGAAGCCCTTAAAGTGTAAGGCTATTGATCCACATTTTATAGCTCCACCACCTTCAGGTGGGGCTGTTGATTTTCAAAAGTTGATTAATAGCATTGGTGCCCTAAAGGAAGGGCAGGATAGGATTTCAAGGCATGTAGAGGAGAGGGTCGACCAAGGTTTGGCGGTACAGCACCGACTAAGAAGATTAGAGGCAAGTTTCAAGTACTTCATCGAGGACTTGGATAAGGTATCTAATGGAATTGATGTCAACTTCCTCCGTGTGAAGAAAGAAATTGCCTTGACGAATGATAGGATTGACGTTTACTACTGTAACTTCAAGTGCACCTCATAGTCTACAGGCAGGGAAACTTTCATCGTGGACGACGATGATAATTGACAGAGTGGTGGCTTCTTCCTCTACATTCCTTCTTTTCTAGTTGATGATGGTGGTCTTTGATACTTGGTGGTTATATTTTGATATACTATTATAGTTTGGAACTTGGTGCTATTTTGTAGATGTCTATAACTTTTTGGATTATTTTACTTGTTTAATTTATTCTGTTGGGTTTGATGGTGACAATGGTTGTCACCATAGTTTGTAATTATGTTTATGTATGTGACTATTATGTGCACTCTGTAAAATTTTTAAGAATTTAATATGGCATCGTTATGCTGTCAAAATTTTCATTAAATTTAATTTAATGGTTTGTGAAATAGACTCATTAGTCCTTTGTTAATCTGTCTAAGTTCTACTCCCATCCATGCCATGGAATGCAAGTATTTAGACATTTTCATCTTATTACAGATTCTATTCCTTTAAAGCTTTTATGTTTACCTAACCCCAGTGTCCTATTATAAGACTCTATGGGATCTAACTTGTACATTGTGTGTGGGCAGAGCATCGCGCTCTGATACCTCCGCTTGTCACATCCTGTTCCATACAGAACCGAACCGGTGATCGAGTTAACACATGTTGACCCAAAATCTACCAGGATCATCTAATACAGTAACCACAGGACAACATACACACACACTAAGTCAAGAGAATCCTGTATTTTAGCGAAAGTCTTATATATATACCTGTAGATACCACAATACTCTTGATATCCAAATTGTATTATATAATACATTTATATGTGGATCCGTAGGCATGATATATACACAAGAAATAATTTACACATCCAGAGCACAAAAGGGATAACATTTCAAAATATAATCGAAAGAAACCGATGTAGGTATTAGTGTTGTGGTCCCACAACACAACTCTCACATGGGCACTCAGCCGCATCCCAAGATCTTCAGGGACCCACCAATCCTCGATTGGAAATTTCACGGTGGGGGGTCCCGGCTCTAGCTCTTTAACCGAATAACCTGCAAGATCATCTAAAAAAAAATGGTGTACACATGGGATGAGCACACTAGCCCAATAAGTGAAACGAAAGACTAAACAAGTGTGCCCAATACAAATGAACATATATACGTGCAGTTCATTTTATTATCTTAGTCCACCTAGGCAACAATTCTAAGTCATAGATCATGTGCTACTCGCGACCACAGTGCGCGTATGCTTCGGATATGAGCCGCAAACCCCATCCTGCGATACACCCATAAGGTTGCCAAAGAAGGCCAGTCGTAGGTACCAAAAAAGTAAAATGCCGACCCACGACAACATTAAAGTAAAATGCTGACCCACAGCAACATTAAAGTAAATTTTCGACCCATGACGACATTAAAATAAAATGAGCCTTGCCCTGCATTAAATTAAAAGCAGTACGATTGGCCTTCTTGATATATCACTAAAGTTCCCAACAGTCCTAGTGATCAGTCGGGCGTACTTCTAACCTCCACCGTTGGTTCATAATCTCAGGCTTTCCCCTAGTGATATACCCAACACCTAAACCCCTATTGGGAAGGGTCATAGCACAGGGATATGTCATTCCTAAATGCATGCTCCTATGTGAAATAGTACGATTACATAGTACCACTGTATCCCATTCCACGGGCCACCAATGCATTCATCTCCAAGCCGACTATGGCATCTAGTCTAGAAAAGCATCATATTCAATAATTTAAAATCATCCATCTCATATCAAAAAGCAAGAATAGGCATTTAACAATTAAAGATATCAGCATGTCAAGTCATAAGTGACTTTTATAATACACACATCAATGCATGCAAATGGCACACATGGATGACTAGTCTACAGCATTAATAAAATGATGTCATGGCTAGTCTACAACCAGAATGACATGATGCAATGTCCTCTTCCCACTTACTTAGTTGTGTACAAAGATCACCCTTGGTACGAGGAAGATCCGGCGTGTGATGACATAAGTTTCGAGTACAACCTATTATAAATGAAGTCAAGTTTAGTATAACTCCATTTTAGACTCATAACCAATGAGGCATGATGATCCTAATGTGTTTAGAATCACTAGAAAAGGTTACCCGATAAATTTGGGCCCAATTAGGACCCGAGAAGTCAGATTGGTGGGTCAACCAGCGGGCAAGGCACCCACCAGTCCTTGCTCGTCGCTTGACCCAGGGACTCTGCCTGGATCGGTGGGCCAGATTGTCCACCGGTCTTGCTCACCTGTCGTGCCAACAGCTCTGATTGGACCAACGAGTCAGGAGCGATGGACCAGGTCCCCCAGCGATCTTGCTCGTCGGTCGAGCAAGCAGCCTACCTAGGACAAGCAGGCGCTAGATGGGTGGGTCCGATCATTCCCAAGCACCCACCAATCAGAACCAAGATTTTTTATGTTCTCTTCCATTCTTCATCCCACCTTGGGGAAACCACCACGGGTCTATTCGACCACATTTCTTACAAATCTAAGGCTCCAAATCATGATTCCAACCTAGATCTAAGGTCGATCCAAAGTCTTAAGCGTGGATCTTACATCTTTGCTCAAGAACACCCCAAAAACCTCAAATCTTCTCTTTCACTCAAGAGATCAACAAATGCTTCACAAATCTTGCAAGTCTTCCTCTAAATCCTTCATAAACAATATATAGAACCTTTATTAAACCTTAGATTCGCATTCTCAAGTGATCATAATAAGATCCAAAGGATTGCTACCCAAATCAAAGGGTTTCACTTAGGGCTTCATAAGGGTTTAAGGAATATGGACTTTACTCACCTCAAATCGTAGAACTCGAGATGAGGATCATTAATCTGGTGTCGGATTCAAGAGATCTGATCCCGGTCACGCACAATGATCATCTTCTTCCCCATTTTCTTCTTCCTTCCTCTCTCTTCTTTCTTCTTTTTCTCTCTCTTTTTTACTTTTCTCACCCACCGTGTAAAGCAATAAATGAGGTGAATGAAAGGTAATAAACGCTATTTATAGTAGGGTCAAAAAATCTAATGACCAGAGTGGTAGGTCACACTAGTGGGTCCGACCCATCTATGATCACCCACCAGTCAGCCAATACTTGGCCCAAACATTGGGATTTTCGTTGGAGCTCAGCCTCAACACGTATTTCACTTTCGGTAATTGATTAACATGCGTACTTGATATAAAATATGACTACGTACCTTTATTATACGTACATGGCCTCGTGATATATATATAAGTGCACGACTTGGGCACATGGACTTTCTTAGGCACTGACTCCAACTCATCTGGCCAACCCAAGTTCCAAGTCACTCTTCCCATCATGTTCCATAAGGCACTCGAATCGACTTGCTCAGGTTCAGGTCTTGCAAGACCAAACCGAACCAACCTAAAAATTAGACCAAGTTTAGAAAGTAGGGTATCACAATTGCCACCAGTGCCATTATGGGCAAACACTTCATCAATGCTTTCATCACTGCCACTGATTCCATCCTCATCATCATTGTCACCCTCACCATTCTCAGCCAAGGAATCGTCATTTTCCTCATCAAGACAAATTGGATGAGAAGAATCAAAGGAGCCAATCTCAATGGAATTGAGAGTAGAATGAAACTCTAACCACAACTGATCAAGTTCTTTCTCAAATTCCGACTTCTCCACTATTATATGCTTCTTAATTTCATAAGAGAACTTGAATGGAAACTTCGTCTCAACAACAGGTGGATACATTTCTTCAAGGTTTACACCCTGTTTTAATGGCTTAAACTCTTTTTATTATGAGATAATCGTTTTAGCTGCGGGTTTCCATGGAACCTATAACATGATTTTTCGTTAATTTAACAACAATAAACCAGCATAGGTGAAGGCATACCGCTACCCTTTTACACTTCTTACCAGTTTGTTCTTGGCACTGTACAATTGTGATCCATGTGAGGTTATAGGGGTAAATACCAGTAATGGTAGAAAGTGGAATTCCGCTGGAATTAAATAGATGCAACACGAGACCCAGTTCTCTTTGCAATACAATTGACAGAATCAGCCACTGGTCTGCTGCTGCATAATCCAGACCTTCTAATATGATCATTTTTATAGTTCCCTCCACTAGATGCACTTGATTTTCTAAATGCACTTCGAGACTTAATTCTTTGTGTTATACAGTAGAAAGGATCCATCACAAGAGCAAGAAAATATATTTTCCTTTGAGCAGATTTAAGAAAAAACTGTGCCATATTCGAAAACAAACCATAATCGAGAGAAAAAAACAGAGTAACAAAAACTCAGAAATAGACAGAATAAAAAAACGAGTAGATACCTTCTTAACCCGCAGAAAATTCTGGCAATAAGACGTTCTATAACAAGGGAGGACAATAAAGAGAGGGAAGACAACTACAGGTACTAATCCACAGTCCACATTCAACGAGAACTTTGCTTCCTTCAGGCTGTGTTTTGTTGGATAGAAAATAAATGGAAAGACCAATAAAAAAAATCTTAACGTTTGCTTTGGATTGAATAGAAAAGAAAAAATAAAATTTTAAATCCAGAAAATAGAGCGGGACTTGAGAGAGAAGTTGGAGATAAAAAAAATGAGAACTACGTAAAGGAGACGAGGAAGCGTGAAGACCGCAAGTCGTCCAGTTCGTGAGTGGAGTGCATGTGCATGCAAGTCAAGGTTCAAACCTCCACACTGAGTGAGGCTTTGCTTCTCTTCTCTTTTCTCTTTGTTAATCGATATGTCTCTCTCTATTCTTCCGATGTACAAATCCAAAACTTCTTCTCTTCAAAGTCTCTCTCAACCGTTGTCTTCTCTATCTTAAAATCTGCTCTTCTAACTTGACGTTCTCTATAGTACTCTCTTCATTGACTATTGCTAGAACTTGAAAGGTAAATAATGGTGAGAAATATGGTGAACTACTGATGACCTCATCTATGAAGAAATAGGTAATGGAAATTTTGTAAAGATTATTAGGCTTTTAGTCATAGGGTAAGAGATGATAAGAATCCTGACAAGTCCATTTAATGCTTTGACTGAAGCTTTTGGGACATTGTAGAAGAGAAAAAAAGGAAACCAAAGATTTTAGAACTGCAAATTTCTATTCTTGTTTCTACAAAATTGTTATATTTGATTCTGCAGGTCTCTTTCTCTTGCTGAAAAGATATTTTATAGTAAGAGAGAACTGATGAAGGCGAGAAGACTACTAATAAACTCTTCTCCACAATCCACATTTAATGGAATGTAACGGACTAGTACCAATCATTATGTGGGGTCAAATTAGTGCTTGGGTTGGACGAAGACCGATTCAGGAGTGATCCCTTAATGGAAATTCAGGTCTTCAGTTAACTGTTTTAAAGTGTAAAGAATAGTGGATCTCTTTACAATTGGGTCCTATTATGGGAGAGTCCCAAATGTATTCTGTTTCAAGGTTATTCCTTGCTCCATGTCTATATAAAAGAAGCAACACCCATTAGTTTGAAATAGCTGTTAAGTCAGTCTCATTTTTTGTATAATCCCTAAACTACCCCTAAAGAGTTAAAACCCCTGAAATCCCTTAGTCGAACAAAAAAAATTGCAACTTCTCTCTAGTTAGTCAAACCATAAACCTGCATTTGGAAATTATCTGGAAGGGCAGATACTATGGTAACTTTTACGACCGCTATCAGTTGAAGCCTTACTTTGATGGATCCCATAAATTAATAGACTTGATGTCGTTTAATTTTGATTGATTTTGTTGCTAATTCAAGCTAAAACAAAAAATACCAAAAGAAACCAAATGTTCAAATTATCCACATTAAGTTACCGTGTTACTGATTTAAAGTTGTGGGCACTGACACAGTTACATTGCAATGTTAATTTTTTCCATGAATCCCATCCAATAAAAATTTTCAGATTCTCAATGAATATAATATTGGCACCAAACAAAAAATTCAACCGTATCAAAACGAGATTCGCATAAAAATGAAAATATAGAAGGCATCTGAGAGATCAAACTAATGAGCAGTAAACGGAAAAAGTAAAGTAGTCCGAAAGGGTACAAATGAAATCTAAATAAAGAATGACGAATAGGAGGAAATCAAAGGAACAAAAGGGTAGGGGGAGGAGAAATCGAACCTTGTTGAGTAGAAAATTGGGAACAGCAGGTTGTTGGTTAGGTAATGGCCACAACAAGGACAATCGTTCTTGTTGTGGAGATGGGTGATAACGTACATGTTGCAGAAGCTGTGACCACAAGCCGTAAGGAAAGCGCCCTTGATGATCTGCATGCATATTGGACATAGGAATTCCTTATCGAGCTCAGCCACACTTGTCTCCGCCGTCGTTGTTGCTTCTTACGCTGGTGGTGGCGCTTCTTCGCCTCCTCCTACTGCTGCAGCTTCTTCAACGGCCTCCGACGACACTTCCACCGCTGATGATAATTTCGGCTCCGCCTTCACTGATGGCACTAAAGCCACCATTGATACCTCAGCCATTACGCTCCCCCTCCCCCTCCCCCACTTTCGACTTTAAAGAAACAGGGACTTGAGAGCTTGACGCTTGATCCTCTCAACAGAAATGATTCAAATTGTAGAGTTTCCCTTCAATTGATCCTCTCAATAAAAATGGTTCGAGTTGCAGAGCTTCCCTTCAATCTTAATACTCCAGAGAGAGAGAGAGTGAGCGTGTTCACACCGGTCCCCACCCCTAATTTTTTATGTATCATCCTTTTGGTCCCAGATATTTGATATATCATCCCTTTGATTTGTTTCTCCCCCTCCCTATATTTTTTATGTATCATCCTGTTGATGACTATTTGTTTTCTTTTGATAGAAATTGGACCTTTGGCTAATATGTAATTAGCTGTAGTTTTTGTTCTATTTTCTGTCTTAAACTGTATTTTTCATTCAAACCACCCACCCTCCAGAAAAAAACCTATACTTAAAAATCCTTCAATTTTGAACCGAAAGACTCACCAAATAGGATTCCATACTCTTAATTACTAGTAATCAAATTGGTCCACATTGCACGTTTAGTTGTCCCTCTTTGTTTAGATTTTCTACAGGTTCAAGTTTACTTCTCTTTCCACCCTAACAAGGAATTTTAAATACTAATAAAGGCCCATGGAACTAATCTAATTAGAGGTGGCATGATTATCCAATATCAAATTACCTATTTAACCATCATATCCAATTCTAGCATGAAAGGTAAGGGTAAGGATTTCATGCCCTGTAAGAAAAGAGGGGAAGACTCTTCTTGCCTATCTAGTTAACAAGGTTTGATAAAAAAAATTTACCTTCTTCCTCTTTCTTTTACTTGTTAACATGAACATGAGACGTTCGCACATATATACATTCACAAACAAATGTAGGATGCCCTGTCTGGCCATTGCTCGGTGCTCCCTGCTGGTTTTAACTGCCAAATGATAACCCAGCTAATTTACCACTCAATCAGATAGGGCTAAAGCTAGGTTTATGACCTAGGAAACCTTTAGTCAGCTTCCCACGTTTTGAGTTGATTAGAAAACTGTGATCAGAAGACAATCTTTTTATCAGATTAGGAACCATAATATACAACTAGAACCAAAATTATTCAAAACATGACAATTTGGTAAAAGAACTGCGAACACTAGCCTTCGTAAATTGCAAGTCCGGCGACCACAAGCCGCCACAAATACAAGTAGAAACAACACCACGCAAGTAAACTTTAGACAACCACCGATCCACCCAACACCCCCCCCCCACCAAAAGTCTTGCTTGCTCTTGCCATTCATTTGTGCCCCTCTGCCTAAGGAAACGCTTTTCCCATCTTTCTTCTACTCAAAGCTACTTTAACCAGTCCAACTTGGATTCTTTATCATGAGACAAATATACAGAAGCATGAAACATTTAGAGGCCAAAAGCGCAAAACAAAAACTGTAGTAGAAAAATGCACCAAATTTCAGAAGGCCCAGCCATCCAGCTGTTCGTGTCACAGCATTGCTGAGATAGAAATTCCGCTTCTCAGGCCTGTATGTTTTCTGATTTAAACACAGCTTATACCCTTTGCTTCGCATCCATAGAGTACCAAAAGTCCGGTTCCAGGTTCCTATGTTTACGTGCCTGCTGGGTGCAAGAGATTTAGACCAGATTGCCGTCTCACATGCTCTGGTATCAATCTGTTAATGAGCTCTGGTGGAGCACCAGATAACTGCATCCAGAGAGAAACAGAAGCACCAAAGTGAACCATCAGGTTAGCAGTAGGTGAGGCACACTCGTGATAAGGTAAGTCAATTTCATGACCAACCACTTTTCTAACCAGTAACATATGATTCATACATATAATAAAATAAATAAATCCATATAAAAAGAAATTAAATAGACAAGTTTTGCAAATGCCTTTTACTCCACAAGCTGATAACGAAGAGATTTTGATATCTGAAGCCAGCTATTTACATTCCAAATGCTAAGTGCAACTGAGATGGACCCAATTCAAATTTGATTCATTCACTGGATACCAGATTTAATTCAAGTACCCCTTTTTTTTTCTCCAGGTTGGGTTTTATGTACTGCTACATTCATTCTGTATTTGCATGTCAAACCACCATGACTTTAAAACATGTATAGTATTACAACATATCTACTCAATTATGAACATCCTTACTAGTCCAATATGTCAATATCAGTGTCAGACACATTTTACAGTCCAGCTCTTTGTTTAGATAGAAATTGTAATCTCTTGCCTTCTCTTATTGTCTGTTATATAAAAAACTTCAGTTCTTGAAATTTTTTAGCACGTAACATAGTTCCAGTCAGAAATGTAAAGACATGGTTAAAATTTTCAAAAGTTTCAAAGACACATATAGGTAAAACTTTCAGAAGTTTCAAAGACATACTTCCTGTTTGAAGTTGAAGAGAGGAGGTAAAGGCCGTCCATTAGGCAGGCGGGCATTGGGCTCCCGGAGTTCATCAAAAAAAGGATGAGCACATGCCTCTAGCTGCAGAAACAAAAATGGAGGTCAGTACAGCATTTCATCCCATTTATGAAAATAAACTTTCTTGCTTATCAGATTGGTTCAGATCCTTTTCATCTTGTTACAAGATCATCAATTACATGTGAGCATTTCATATACTGTGAGGAGATTCATGCACTATGTTATAAAAAAAGGGATCACATATTTCGAAAAGTCCATATGGTCACAGAACAGGATCAGGGTTTCTGCAAAGAACTTCACAATGACCAAAATATCTGAAGCATAAAGATTCTAACCAGGACAAATTAAAATCACCAAGCATGCTAATTAGATGTGAAGAAGGCCTCTAACTGAAATTAAGACCTCCAAAGGTCCAATGGACCATTTTCACCATTAAACGTCCATCCATTAATTATGCTACTTCTGAACCAAGCAACTAACACTTGATACAAAAATAATGGTAAAAAAAAAAAACCTGTGTTTTAAGAGTTCCAGAATGCTTACAGGGAGACACAAGCCCCAGAAAAATACAAAGAACTATTAGATAGTTCCATCTGATCAACTTATTAGAGCATTACATTTGGTCAAGAAAGAGTCCACAACAAAAGCATTCTGGGGACTGCTTCACCCTTCCAAAGATCACATTTAGATATGCCTTTTGTCTCATATATCCAAATGCTGCACCTTAACTGAGAAGCTCCACTAAAGACCATCCTAATCATAAAGGCTACACTGAAACCATGAAACATAAACACTTCTCTCCCCTTCCCTCAACTCCATTAACTTCAACACAGTTTTTTTTTTTTTGGTCAAGTATTAACTTCAAGACAGTTGCAGCGTTACACCTGGATGGATCCACCCAGGGACAAGACCTTAAAAAATCCTAAGGATCACACATTCACACTACCAAAACAAGCATCCATAAGAATGTCATATACAGTTGCTCATGTCTGAGGACCACAAATATGTTTTGAAGCCCCCGGTCAACACCATAAAAAAGAAAAAGAAAAAGAAAATCATACTCACAGCAGTGCAGCGAAGACTGGGTGAATACTGTAAAAGCCTTGAGGCAAGATCAATTGCTTCTGGAGGCATCCTCTTGTGGAAAACCTAAGCAAAAGAATTTGAAGGCAAATAAGAAGGATATGTAGGATGCACAACGGAAGTTAACTAATTACCCAAATTAGCCATTTCAACTACTAAACATGTTGGCTTAGGAAAACATATTTGGGAAGAAGAATCATATAAGATTAAAACATTAAAGGCACTCACTGTGGGAGGCAAGGAAGCCATAAACCCCAATAGAACAAAGGAACAACAAGAAGTTCAGCCAAATTCCCATATAAAGTCAAAATTCAATTTGGCCAAACAATTCGTGCTGCTCTAAAAGTATACAGTAAATCTATAACGGAAGCAAAATTAATGATCTTTGGCTTTTAGACATACTAAAACCCACAAAGTTTATAAACCTCCAAAAAAAAAATACATGCATGATAAAGGTGTTCTAGAGCACTTCATCTCTTGAACATAAATAGCCAGATCTCCAGGTCATCTTAGACCATAAGAAATTCTTTTCTTAGAAAGAAGATGAAATACATACCTTGTGCCATGGGTGAGCCTTTATCTGTGGAAACCGAAACTCAGTATAGTTTGGATTCATACAGCGGATCTCTTCTCGAGTTGGGGTTCCAAGAACCTGCAAAAAAGGCATTTGATAGGCAATCAACCCACTGCTATAGTTGAACAATCTGCATTATTGACTTGATATAGATTATGGAGCTGAACCTTGATGATCTCTACAAGTTGATCCACCGCACTGTCTCCCGGAAACAATGGCTAGGAAATTACAAATTTGATGTCATTAAGTCACCAAGAAATGAACATAGCAACCTGGCTGAACATATAGCTCAGAAAGTTACAAGCTTAAAATTTGTAGACAGCTGCAAACCTGGCCTAGAAGAAGCTCTGCAAGAACACAACCAGCTGACCAGATATCAATCGATGTTGTATATTCTGTCGCACCAAATATGAGTTCTGGAGCTCGGTAGTAACGAGAGCAAATATATGATATGTTTGCTTCGCCCTTGACCTGAAATCAGTTCAACACTTGGTGAAACAAGAAATGAATGGGAAAAAAATATACAAGAAAAAACAGACCATTGTAACAGAACGAGAAGTCGCCTTAAAATGTATTTATTCTCAAATTATAGAAAATTTTCAACACTAGATTCATATTACTAGGAGAGGAGACGAGACAATCAACTCCACAACCATATACCCAGGAAGGAAAAAGTATCAGCAAGCAGGAGCCATGCTAGCTTGCTTTTCCCTCAGAGATGGTTGGGTAGCTTAGTGAATTGATGCAGGCAAAAGAAACAAAAAGAAGCAGATACTGACACAAGGTACTTCACTGAATTCTAACAAAGGACTATCAAACAGAATTGTACTTATACCAAAATTATTCTTCAATCATTTAAGACATTCTAGGTATTTCAATGAAACAGACTACAAGGTGAGCTGAAAATAATTCGACGCACATACCAAAACCTTTGCACTTCCAAAATCACAAATCTTGACTTGATGTGTAAGCGGGTCTACCTGCAAAATGTCCCAGTGGATTCAGAAAACCAAGACAAAAGCACCACTGGCAGACAACACAATCAGAAAATACATACCAGAAGATTTTGAGGCTTTATGTCCCTATGGCAAACTCCAGGAACAGTGTGAATATGACCAAGCCCCCTAAAAATCTGGAAAGCTTCCACCAGTTAACAGCAGCTAGAGAAATATAAAAGTATGCAAAACCCACAAGACAAAAGCATGATTTATACTTGATAGGTGTAGAGTTTAACATAGATAAGTGGCATCCTCTGGTTCACATTGCTGTAGTGCTTCAAAACACGATACAGAGTCTCGGGGACATATTCCATAACCAAGTTGAGAAAAAGCTCATTTTTACTGGTCGTAGAGAAAAAGCAGTGCTTCAGAGAAATCACATTTGGGTGATCCATAGAGCGCATAAGCTGCAGCTCACGATTCTTATACCGCCTGTCCTGCAAGACCTTCTTTATGGCAACTGTCTCCCCAGTCTCCAAGCATTTTGCCTGGAGAAAAAGTAAAAATAGACCATGACATCAGAAATAAAATGAAAACACAAGTACAGTTGCTAAAGAATTACCACTCTCATACCTGAAAGACAATTCCAAATGACCCAGTCCCCACAACACGCTCTGCCATGTAACTGATTGTCTGTGAGTGACAACAAGAAATGCATCAGGATTTAAACTGTGGAAAGATAGTGTTTAGCAAATGACTCCTAATAATGAGGTACAAGAAGAATAAATATGCATTCAAACTGTAGAAGGATAGTATTATGTAAAAGACATTCAATGTAGAAAGTTCTTGCATTTCAGATACACAGAAATACAATGCCATGTTGGCTGAATACTATTTCTTGAGAAAGAATCACTTAATTCTGAACATATTTAAAATCTTCAGCAAGAACAATTACAACAATGAAAGAAACTCCAAGACGTGAATTATCAGAGACAATATAGCCACAATAACAGACTATCAGTAAGTTTCAGCTCTAACCCGCTTGGGTTCACCATTTTTGCCTCCAATGGTGGTGGAAATGATGTGACCAGTTACTGGATCATTCCCCTCGACAACAGCAGCTGCCATTTCCTGTTACACGTATCAAATTAAACTATTCAAATTAAAGCCACTAAAACATATAGAAAGAGGGGAAATCAACAACATAGTCATAATCCACCCAAGAGGAAAATATCACATACGCAACCAGCCAGCATAAAAAGAAGAAGATTGTAAGCGTTATGTCTTTCAAGAAAGCATCAAATGCCTGAAAGCATGCAGATGAAACAGGAAACAGTTGAAAGTAAAGTAAAAAAAAAAACCAGTCAATGGAAGAATCAAAGGGCAACGGGCGTATGAAGTAAACCAGAACAGATTGCATGACAAGCCAAAGGAAAAGGGAATAAGAAAGAGTAAGGCCATCAGAAATCTAACTGGACATAGGAAAAAGTCGAACCTCGTCACAAGATACCAAAGCACACAAACCGGGACAATCAAAAGACAAGTACCAGATAATCCCAAATCACACTAAAAACCTTTAAAGAGATCCAAGATCTAATAAAAATTCCAAATAATACCGACAAAAGTTCCAAGTAAAATCTCAATCAAAGGCAAGATCTCAAAATAGAATTGTCAAGAGGTACACAGAAGAGCAGATCGGGGTAATGAGAGAGAAAAGCGAAAGGAAGACAACCCTGAAAGAAGTAAAGCACCTTAAAAATAACAAGGAAACACACAACAACGAAGCTCAACCACAAAATCTCAACAAAATTCCTCTAACACAACAAATTACATGCAATGAAAGCTTAAAATAAAGAAAAAAAAAAATAGAGAGAACTGATGGGGTAAAAAAAAACCCCTCAGAACAAGAACAGACGCCTGAGGTAAGCCCAATGTAGACAAGAAAATGAAATTATAACACCAATTTGTGAGATTTTTCCGTTCGCTTATTCCGACCACCACAAGATGATAATCAAAGGACAAAAGCAGATAACGAAAGACCTTTAGATTCCTCAAAAATGAAGAAATCCTAAAATCAAAGGTAGAAAAGACAGAAATTTCTCCACAAATATTCAAAAAAATGTTCATCCACTGCTAAAATCTCACTGTAAACCTTCTTTAGAGACCATTCCAAGAAAATCTCCGTTCGATCTCCAACTACGAACTTGAAGGCATATGATAAAATCTAAAAGGTAACCACAACAACAACTGGAAAAGGCAGAGCATATGAAGAACCATCGCTGAAATGCAGAACCGAAGTCACGCATCCGATTCTGCAAATCTTGATGGAAACCATGGAATCTCGACGGAAAAATACCTTATCGTCTCCCATCTCTGGCCGACGAGGTGCAATCTTCACTCCCTCATTTTCAGGCGGATGAGGCCCCAGCGGCAACGAGGCCATGTGGAATACGGCTCTACTCTCTCTCTCTCTCTCTCTCTCTCTCTCTCGATTTTCTTCAATCTCTTTTACTCCTTTTCTCTCTCCTCCGCCCCTTTCGGTTTGCAGTAATAAATTGGACTAGTAGGTAATAATTCACTTCTATAAATCTCCCCGACAGTGAATAGAATTACCAGAGTGACCTTAGGCGTGGAAACGGCATGGCTGATCCAGAATCCAGATTCGGGGGATGCTTTGAGGAAAATGGCCCACTTCCAGGATACATCAGTACATTGACCCCGCAATAAGGTGTCAACCAGGGTTATTTCCCCGGTGTAGATGCCGATACCGAAACGATATCAATTCAGATCGGTTTGTATCGGCCCAGAAGGATCAGTTTTTTTCTTCATTGTCATCAAAAATAGATTTTTATTACAATTTACGCCTGTTCCAATGCCTATGACCGATCAAGAATCAACTAGGGGCCTTTTCTTTAAAATTTTGAGGATCAAGGAATTCATTATGGAGAATCATACTGAATACTTCAACTGAGCCTAATTGTATTAGCTGGAGTCTTTTGTATTCACCAAGGGAGATGAACCATTCTTATAATCTTTCTTGAGATCGGACAAGAAACTTGGAAATAACATAGTTTGTTGTAGCTCCTTCTTGAAGGAGTTTTGCTGTTAATCAAGCATGAAACCCAGAGATTCTGTCAGGCCATTTAGAAACTAGAATATCATCAGAGGTGAAAAAATGCTTTGGGTCATGATTTTGAAAATAGCCACCATTATAAAGAGGTCGGGCTGTCTAGGTTGTTGTGGCAGTGGATTCCATTTTATCCTCATTAAGTTCAACAATATCAACCTTGGCCAATAGGATCCGACGGATCCAATATCAGTACTTAAGACCTTGGTATCAACCAATATTTAGTATGGCTTCGATAGGGTGTAACAGACCAAGAGTAGATACCAAAACTAAATTGTGCCAAGAAAATTCCTATATTCCAATACAAATACTATATTGGCTTAGTATGATTTTGGTACGTTTTTAATTTAGTATAAACTATAAGGTGTCTTGTTTGTTTGATAGAGGAATACAATTTTGGTATGATTTCTATGATACTTTTTCGCTTTTTACATATATCTGGTCAGTAATTTTATACACAATTAGTAAAGTTTCAATAGTTCGATACAGTTCAATAAATATTAAATGATTTTGTATCAATAATCGATATGATACCATAATTTACAGTGCCACCCCCTAGAGAATGCCACTATTATAGAGACACCCCTGCTTAATATCAAATTACGTTGACATCCTTGTCGTCAGTCTCTGTTATTAGCTACTTCTTCTTTTTTCTAAATACCAAAATACCCTTTTGAAGTACCTATTATATACTTTGCAAATCCTAAGCAACCTTCCTTGCTTGTTTTCTTAGGTGGGTTTTACATAAACAATGGGTTTTACTATACCAATGGGTATTATGTGAACAATGGGTTTTACTAAAGCTTGCAGGAATCTTGTTCGTAGACCCGAGCGAAATTCTTCAAAGTATCGCTGCAAAATTTCTGATATTCCTACTCAATGAAATCTTTATCTTTTTGTTAGGGTTTCTTCATTTTTTTTTTTTTTTTTTTTTTTCCGGCTAGAACTTCTTGGACTTTGCTTTCTTTTTGATTTGCGAGTTCTCCAGATTCACGGCATTGTGATAGTTATATTAGATAAGTACTCTGAATGATTTTTCTAGCCTTACGGCTTACTTCTTCTTGCTCTGATTACGCGTATGTGCTCTGGAATCTGTAAAAAGATTCACATGGAATTAGTGGCTACCTTTTTCAGAAGGTTTCTAATTTTAGTAGCTTTCTGATATGTAAATATTAGTAATAGATATTTTATATAGGTGCTTAATCTGCTGAAGGAAAAAGCTCTACCATTGGTCGTTTTCTCAAGTCTGAACCTGAATTAAATTAGAAAATCGCCTCTCTGTGTTCTTACTGGTGGAAGCGGTGTTGGTACAAGAGGTGTGGTTAGGGTTGAGGTTTCTTTCCAATGTCTACTATGGTAAAACCTTTATTCCAATCAGAAGATAGTACAGTTCTCGCACAGATGGAGCAGGGAGAAGGGGATAAGGGTTTTCCTCAAACCCACGGTGAAGATGAGGGGTATTGATGCGTTAGTGTAAAATAAGACGGAGATATGTATTTTACTCAAAAAAGTTAAATCGTCATTTTCAAGCCTCACTTAACAGAGATTGACGTCAAGAGTCGTAAACACAATCTGATATTAAACATGAGATATCTCTATAATAGTGACATTTTCTAGGGGGTGACATTTTAAATTACCCTTAGTAAAAATACCATTTTATCATATCAAAATGATATCAAATCTCCTGATACAATAATTTTGTTAGATTCCGGTGTCGGTACCAAATTGACACCCATTTCACATGGTAGCGATATCTTTGTCTTTCTCTCCGTTGATTATCGATTGTAAGTATTGTGATATGGGTTACCTTCAGCGGTAGTTTTGAAAGTGGAGAAACATATCAATGATTTTGGTTCGGTGATGTGGCTGTGGTTCTTTTACCAGCTCGCGACAGGAGGAAAAGAGTGTCGACCAGATAATTTTAACTGACGAAAATACCCTCAAGAATTGCTTAAACCCAATAATTTAAGGAGACATCCATTATTATTAGCTGCAGTTAGAAAATTTTACTGGAAAGTAATAATTATTGACGGTTAAAAATCAGAAATATAAAATGTGGCGAAGGGCCATATTCGTTATTTAATTTGTAGGGAAACTTATCCGATGGATCCCAAGTCAAAGGGAGTCTTAAAGGGAGACATATAGGACATAATAGAACTAGGCCAAGCATATTACGTAGGCCTCACCTAGTGGACTGTGCAGTATGTTCAATATTTTTTAACCTTTTAGTACAGAGTTATTTGCTGCCAGTGAAGGAAACCATCCCTCAACTTTCACAATATTACCATGTTGCCATTTCAACTGTCACTCAAATTTCCAGATCATATTATTCATATGAGAATTTTTTAAATTGAGATTTTTTTGCATCCACGGTCAATGAGAATCTATTTAGTGCAGGCGGCCGCAGGAGAGGAGAAAGGTGACACGGTTTGTGATCAAGGAAACTCTCTTTTTTTAATTAAAAATATAAGATTTTTTTTTATGTGCCATTTTTTTTCTATTTTTGTGGGGTGGTTGGGGATTTTTTTTTTTTTATTACCCAAGGTATCCGAATCTTTGATTTGACCAATCCATGTACAGTGACCCCAAGAAATTAAATGGGATGGTAAAGGTTTGATCATGAGACTTCACTTCTTGTCGTGGAGTAGGGGTGTCAATTTGTGGCCCGAACCGGGTAAACCGACCGGGACCGACCATTTAAAGACCGGCCCAGCCCGGACCGTTTATTAAACATGTCGGGCTTGAGCCCGGCCCGTTTATAAATGGTCGGTCTCGGTTTTGCTACTTGAACCGTTGGGCGCCCGACCGAGACCGACCGAATAACGCCCGACCGAGACCGGCCTATTGTGCACCGACTTGGCCCGACCCTTTAATGATTGTAGAATACCTATTTTAGCCCCCAAATTAAAGAATAAAAACTAAAAAGTAAAGACATGTTCACATTTTAAATAATGGTTATATTTTGTATCATTTATTGATTTATTGTCATTTTTTTGGGCTTGCATAAGTGGGCCGGAATATAATAGCACATTTTAAAGAGGGCCCGTTTAAAAACCGGTTAAAGTCCGTTTAACATTAAACATGTCCGTAGCCCGGTTAAGGCCCGATTAAAGCCCGATTAAGGTGGCCCGATTATAAACCGAGACCGACCGACCGAATATAAAGTGTACCATGCCCTCAATAACTAAGCCCGATTAGTTAAATGGGCGGACACGGTGTAGCCTTTGAAAGTCTTCAAGCCGGATGAAGCCCGACCGAAACCGAACCGGCCCGACCGGTTGACACCCCTATCGTGGAGTACCATATCTCCTCCAAGCCAACTGTGCCAACCCCTGGGATTAATGGTTGGAGATCCACTAAATGAGGAACAAGAGATCTTGAATTCAAAACCTCCTACGAAACCTCTTAGGAACTAGACTCTATTGCATTAATAGTTGTCGTCATATGACATTTTATTCATCTCCATCAAATTGGACAAAGTGTTAGAATAAAATTTTAAATTTAATTTAAAATAATTAATTAAAATTTTTAAATTTAATTTAAAATCATTAATTATAAAATTTCAGTATTATTGCAAGGAAAATAGTATAATTTATGGTAACTTGTACAATTGAGAAGATCCACCAAAATTTTCTTCTGAGCAATTAAAAGGATACACGATCCATCTAACGACCACAATGATCAGATTAGTCATCTATGTTGCTGAAATGATGAAATAAAAAAAATCCATGCCTTCTTTCAAGTAAGGATGTTAAATTGGAATTGAAATCCAAAATTGAAACTATATCTAGATCGAATAATGAGAATCGAACGGAATCAAATCGAATCAAATTAACCAATCTAGAACTAAGGAATAAACCGAAATAGGATTTGATTATTTTCCAGTGCCAACATAGGAATCGATAATTAGAACGAAATCGAATCGAATTTGGGTACCAATATATTACAATATAATACTAATAAATTATAGTATAATAACACACTATGATACTAATATAATATACATTAATAATCTTAGTATTAGATTTTATAATATTATTAAATTATGGTATAATATTCTATTCTATTCTATTCTATTCTATTATACTAGATATATAGTATAAACCGAGTACATGAACCAAAACTGAACCGTCTAGGAACCAGAACCGAACCAAAAGCATACAAGTTAGGTAAGAGTACCGATTTTAGAACCGAGGCTAGACTTGAACTGATTTCAAATCACACTAACACTCCCTGAACCAAACTGAATACCTGATTTCGGACCAATTTACACCTTAACATTCAAGAATGAAGGTCTTTGTATCTTATGCACAATAGCTGTGATGTGAAAGTTCCACAAGAAAATGATATCTTCCATTATTCAATCACCCCCTCTTTAACCAAGAAAAAAAATACCCTCATAATTATGGGAAACCATTTGCCATTCAACGGCCAATCATCTTTCTGCTACAAGCACATGGTTCCTTCCTAAACAAGTTGAGGGCTCCCAAATGATTTTTTTTTTCTTTTGGTTGTAACAAAAATGTACATATTTTCCTAGAAAATGAAACATATTTTTTAGGAAAATCATTTTTGGTATTTGTTAGTACAAATATTTTTCCTAAGAAATAAAAATATATTTTACAAGAGAAGCAAATATTTTCCTTCGAGTCCCTTTCCCTGTTTCATTTACAATCAAATGTCATTGAAATCAAGAATTCACTTTGCATTTGAGGAGATAAACGATAAGGACCAAATTGACAATCACCTTCTACTGTGACTATTGGGTCATTCTTCTTTAGTCCATCTAGAATGCTTATATAGACGCTGAATTTTGGCACCTTGGGAGAACATTTCAACGATGATGATCAAGACCCAGTTGACTCACAATGTAACCGAATGGCAAAAGTTATCAACTTTCTTCTAGCCTACATTTCACACCCAATCCTTCCCTAATAGAGCCAAAATCCATAGAGTAGCCCTATTTAACCATTTCAAACTTCCACACAAAATTTCGTCCAAATGCGGTAACATTTGGGTAAACTTTTACCATAAACACCTTCCTCAGCATAACCTAATACTTACCTAGAGATTTGGGGCAGACTGTCACCTTATCTATTAGATTCACTTCCTCCCCTCAAAAAGGGGAGACATTTGTGGGTCCTAGACCCTGATCTAGGTGGTGACTCCTCTTTACCTGTTCAGCTTCTTGCGACATGAGAATGGTACATAGGTCATTAGTGAACCCAGCAAGACTCCAGCGGTCTCTACGTCTGCTTCCTTGGGTCCAATTCAGATTTTTTTTCATCCATTGGACCTAACTTGTAGTCATGCTATTTTTCTAGGAAACAAAGCTGATCAAGAAAAAATGTTCAATAGGTTGAAGCAAACTTTGAGGACATCTTCAAAGCAATGGATGGAGCTTTTTGCAGTATTGAATGTTTTCTTTAGGCGAACACAAAGTCCTAAATCAAACTCTGCTAACAAACTTGGGGATCTGGCTCCTCTTCTAAGCAGTGATCGCCCAGGTCAACTCACAACTATTTGGATCATTGACACGTGTTCGAGTAGTGATCCAACAGTTGTGCTTTTACCGACAAGGACAGAGGCACCACGCCGAGAGCCGTTGGATCACCGTTCGGGCACATGTTGATCGCCCAGATAGCTATGGACAAGACCTGGGTGATCACCATTCAGAAGAGGATCCCGATCCCAAACTTGGATCGATGCAACCTGGAATCAATGCATAAGAGTGGAGTGAGCTATTCTAATGGCAGTAGGGAAACAACAATTGGGAATCATTGTTAAGCCATTTCAATTCATGTTGTTGGATCACCATTCGGACACATGTCGGTCGCCCAGATAGCTATGGGCAAGACCTGTGCGATCACCATTCAGAAGAGGTTCCCGATCCAAACTTGGATCGATGCAACCTGAAATCAATGCATAAGAGTGGAGTGAGCTATTCTAATGGCAGTAGGGAAACAACAATTGGGAATCATTGTTAAGCCATTTCAATTCCATCCCTTAAAACCCTAATCTATCTCAATGGCGTTAAGTATAAGAAGATAAAGAAGGAAGATCTCAAAACCTTGCAAACTCTCTCAAGCTCCACATTTGGTTGCAAGAGAAATAAAGTGGAAGAGAAGCGAAATCAAATCAATACAAAAATCATTTCACCATAGGATAGTGTAATTAACTCCAAAACATAACAAATTTTCTTATTAAATTTCACATTACTTTTTAATTGAATTCCTCTGAATTGAAAAGTAATTTAAATTTTAGTTTTGAAAAATATATCTACCAAATATAGTAAAGTTTTAGATTAGGTTACATATTCATGGTGACAAAACTTTCCTTTTTATTTACAAAAGTGATTTCCCATCCCTTTACTGGCAATCAAAGGGATATTCAATGTTTCCCTCTAGCAATTGTGCCAACAATCCTAGAAGAGGGCTCTCAACCATCTTTATGGAGCAACCAAGGGAGAGAGTGATCTAATCTCCACACTAGTCACCTCTCTCCATGGGTCGACTCACTGACTCATCTAAATGAGTTAGTTAATCCACTTGAACAAACCACCCGTTGACCCAATAAATACATCCAACAAAATAAAATGGAGTATTAATTTCCCAATGAATTCCCTCCCCCGATCATCAAATGGAGCTTTTCAGAAGAACTCCGGTAAGGTTTGCAATCCATCCTCTACTTTAAGGAGTTTTGAGTTTTTCATATTTCATACCATGTTTATTCTTGGTTTTTATTTTATGTTTGAGGTTAAGAGCAGACAATAAAGAGAATGGAAAACTCTACTGATCTTAGTCCAAATCAGTTTGCATAATTCCTACTAACTTGTAGATGGTAGACAATATTGCGTAGACCACCTCTTTTGCCAACTTGTTACCTACACCATTATTAATTAACTTCCAATTGGATTGAAAGTTCTTATCCAGTCTCTTCTAAATTCTGTACCCACTTATTGGATGTTTTGTTTCTAGCTTACCAATTCCATCTATCTAAAGGTTGACTCCATTAATGCAAAATTTGGAAGGTTCTATTGCTAGCACCACAAAATGATTTTTGATTAGATGTGGACATTTTAAATGGAAGAATTATTGGCCCCTTGGAGTAGTCAACCATTGAAGAGCAGAATTATTAACCTTTCAGCTTCTTTTCTTTGTAAAGAGTTTAAACATGTTTGGAGAGAAGTGACCAAGCCAACTGATTTTATGTCTTCCCTCCCTTTTGGTGCTGTGGAAGTTCTTCCTTACCCCCAGATCTCCCTGATGACCTCCTAGCCCTGGTTAAGAGAGATGTTGGTCGCAATATTTATTATAGAATGTAATTGCTCTTCTTTGGTAGATTCTATGTTTGTTCTTGTGTTTGCAGGGTTTTCCGTTTGGTTTTAAGGGCCTCTTTCCTTGTTTAGAGAAGTCTAAAGGAGGTTCTTAGTGGCTGCCTTTTTCCTGTATTTAAAAATTTTGTTTATAGGTAAAAAGGATGTATTGAGGAAAAGGAAAAATAAAATACAAAATAAGGAAACCCCTACCATCCACCCTTACCCAGGCTTAAGAGGAGGATGAGGGCCCCAAATAAGTCGAGACAAAAGCAAAGGAAACAACTAATTACATCTGAAATAGACCGTACACTTCTTATTTTCCTTGATCAAATCTAACAGCTCCTGAGGAAATTCAAATGGGAATAATTTAACCTCTCCATCCCTAGTATTCAAGGTTACTAAGAAATCAACCGGTTTATTGATCTCCCTTCGAACATGCCTAATCTCTTTTCAGGCCAACTGGTTAAGCAACGATAGTGTACAACTTTTAAGGACTTGAACACCCTAAGATCTTTGAGTTCTTCCATCTAGGATATTGTTGTGGCTGAGAATCTATGGAAGGTTGAGCGTCGATCCTACACAAGCACAGAAGGCAGAGGCCCAAAGGTGGCTCCGAGATTAGTCCTCCGATGCCCAAGTTAAAAAATCGTGTAGTAGTGTTTCAGAAGAGTAATGGCGTGTTAGTGTTGACTTACCTGGCTCTATCTTTTGGGTCTCCTCTTATAGGGTTCTGGCTTCCAAAATCCTACAAGGCAACGTCGTCTTTCCTGGCGAACTTGGGGCTATTTTGGAGGACTCCATCCTTCACGTTTTCCTTCCTCCGTGGGGAATATTTCATTTTCTGGTATTATCTCCCTGTAGGTAGATAGAGTCCTAGTACGTCTTTGCTACCTGAAGAGGACTCTAGTCTTCTCGCAATCCGATATCCAAAATTCATTGTCGTTCGTGTGTGTCCTGGATATCTGTTCTGGAGATCCCCTCTAGTTGGGTGCCATGTGTCTATGATATATTGGGCGACTAATTGGAGTGTATCAGAAGCCCCCTTACTGCCTTTGAGAAGTTCGTCCAGAGGGAGTAATCAACAGGCTTGTCTCTCTCTCTCTCTCTCTCTCTCTCTCTCTCTCTCTCTCTCTCTCTCTCTCTCTCTCTCTTTTCCTTTATTCCTTTGGCTTCATCCATGACCCTTCAATCAGGTCGGATCGACCTTGGCCCGAGCCCTCAATCGAGGGAGGAGCCTTCGTCCATGTCTACTCAGCCTTGGCCTGAGCCTCTAGCCGAGGGAGGACCCTTTGGTTAGGTCTGCTTGGCCTTGGCCTGAGCCCCCAACTGAGGGAGGACCCTTTAGCCAGGTCTGCTCGGCCTTGGCCTGAGCCCCCAGCCGAGGGAGGACCCTTTGATCAGATATGCTCGGCCTTGGCTTGAGCCCCCAACTGAGGGAGGACCCTTCGGCCAAGGCTCAACCTTGGCTTGAGCCCCCAGCCTAGGGAGGACCTTTCGGTTAGGTCTGCTTAGCCTTAGCGTAAGGCCCCAATCGACGGGGACCCTTTAGTCAGGTCGGCTCAGCCTTGGCCTGAGCCCCCAACCGAGGAAGGACCCTTCGGTCAGGTCTGCTCGGCCTTGGCCTGAGCCTCCAACTGAGGGAGGGGAACCAAAGGTGACACCCTGCTCGTGTGTCAGACTTGAGAATCCCCCCGTTGACGTGTTTGGGTTATTAATGACCTTGGGGGAGTCAGACCGCCACTCCTTTGCTTTATAAATAATGTGTTTCCTCCTCATTTTGGCATCCTACCCTCCTATTAGAGCTTTCGTCCTTTGGTCTTCCTTCTCTTCCCTTCGTCTTCAGTTCAAGGGTCATAAGTAAGCTCCGATGTCCAGTTCTTCCAATAGTGAGGCTTTATCCTCTTAGAGGACCATATCCAACATAGTAGTCTAGGGCGCATCCAAGGGATGTCCTCAGACTCGTCTTCTAATTATCCTTCCTCATGGGACTCCACACCGTCGCCACCCCTCGAGGCTCCGAAGGTGGTTCTAACGACGGGGGTTTTATGGAGGCAATTCTGGAGTCCCGGGCCTAGAACGATGATGCCCTGGCGGTGGAGGCACGGAGCATCGTGTCCACCATTACCAAAGTGGAGCTCAGGGAGTTGAGGGCTTCCTGTGGCATTTCGAAAGCCTTCATCCTTTGGGTCCCAAAGCCCATAGATAGAGTTATTTATAGGAACCTTGGGGAGCTGTGTATTTACAAGGAGGCCTTTAAGGCCGGCCTTCGGCTCCCTTTTCACTCCTTCTACCAGGTGTTTCGACACTATGGTATTTTTCCCGCCCAATTGACTCCAAAATGGGTGGCGACTGGTCCTTACTTTCATCATTTACTTCTCTCGGATGCAGAGATCCCTCACCCTTCCTCTCTTCATTAGTTCTTAATGCCTCAGTGCCAGTAAGGGGGATTCGGGCTGGTATTACTTCAGGCCTCGTAAGGATATCAGACTACTAAATGGGTATCTTTTGTTGATCCACTGATGGAAGTTTAAGTTCTTCTTCGTGAGGTCGTCAAAGGGGTTTCTCTTCGGTAATGTCTGGGACATCCCCGACCTAAGGGATGTGAACCCCATGCCTCCCCTCTTCGGGATGGATTCAGAGTTGTTGGCATTAGCTAAGAACAAGGTTTGGTGTCCACCCATTCAGTTCGATAGCCTTCTATCGGACTTCGTCTTATTCCTATTCGGGCTTAGCCCGAGTGAGCCCTAGGCTTGCCTGAATTTGTTTTTGCTTTGGTCCTTCATACCTCGTATTTATTTTCTTCATTTCTTTTTGCAGGCAAATTTTCAGGGTTGAAGTCAAGGCAGTTGCTGCTCAGAGGTAGGCCCAAGCAAAGGAAGCCAAGGCAAGGGCGGTGCAACTGAAGCAGAAGAAAAAGGAGAAGAAGAGGGGCGCTTCAACCTCTGAGGCCCCTTTAAAGAAGAAACCCAGGGTCGAGGACCCCACTTTTGATGCCATTCATGCCCTTACTACTCTGCGTCATACTGCGCCACCTCCTCGTGTGATTTCTCCTGAGGCTCACTTCTGAAGTTCGGGGGTGGGCCGAGGCCGAACCGATGTTGGCTTCATCCTTAGATGGTCTGTTAAGGAGGATGACACCTTAGCTGTCAAGCGAGTAGCCCATGAGCTGGTGCAAAAGGGTAGCCTCCTGAGGGATACAGTCAAAGCCCAGAGCCAAGGAACCGTGGCTATGATCACCAACACCTGTAGCTTCATGGCGGGGGTAACCTTCGACCTTCGGACTTCGACTTTCTTTTCTCTTTTTTTTTTTGGAAATTGACTAAGTATAAGTGTCTCCCTCATGCCTAGAACCAAGTAGCCCAGCTGATGATCTGAGCTGAGGCACTGGCCAAGGACCTCGAGGTGTTTGAACGCGAGAAGTTGACCCTTGAGAATGAGCATTCCATCCTCTTTGAGAAGGTGGAGCATCTGGAGGCCGACTTCGTTCAGGCATGGCAGGAGTCAGACCGTAAGATTTTGGATCTAAAAACACAGTTGATGGTGAAGCTTCAGGAGGCTGAGGCCGAGGCTCGAGGGATCGAATGGTACAAGGGCTCCGAGGAGTATCGAAAGGAGGTCAAGCGTAACACTGCTCTCGGGTATACCATGGCCGCCATCGAAGTTCGAGATTGGATACTCGAACATCATCCAGGGATCTCCTTTGAAGGAAGTGGCCTCATTTTCGAGGATGAGAGTGATGAAGCAACTCTAGTTGCTACTGAGGTGGCCAACGATGAGGAGAGCAGCAATGGGGAGGAGGTTCAGTTGCCCCATGAGGTCCCTCCGATGCATGGCCATGATGGCTCTAACTGAGATGTCCCAAATAGTGCCGAGGATGAGACTGCTCCTCCGACCGATGTTCTGTGAAGCCTCCCCTTTATGTTCTCTTTTCTTTTTTGTCTTTTTCTTTTGGCCTTTAGGCTTAGACATGTAACTGAGGCTTTCGACCTCCTTTTCTGTACTTGCCCTTGTAGGGATTTTGATTTTAATGAATGAACTATTTGGTCTATTCTTGTTTGTTACGTCTTTTTTTTTCTTTTGCCAACCCAATAGATGATCTTGAGTCAGAAGGATGACCGAGGTATGCTTTTGGCCCGTTGGCAGGGGCATGAAGGCCGAAGTTCCACACTTATGTAGATTTTTCTAAGTGTAATATGTGCTTCAGCCTCAACGGCAAAAGCTTCCTTCTTGGCCGAAAGCCGAAGGGTAATACTGAAGACTGTTGGCAGCCTTCTCTTTTTTTTCTTTTTTTTTTTATGGCTTCGGGTGAACCCCTTCAACTATCTCTGGGTCTATGACTAAGGGTACTTGCCAAAGGGTAGGACCAAGTTGTGACTTCGGTCATATATGCTTAGTTTTGGCGTAAGCTCCCAACCGAGGGTGATTCCTTTAATCAGGTATACTCGACCTTGGCCAGAGCTCCCAACCGAAGGTGGTCCCCTTGGTTAGGTCTGCTCAACCTTGGCCTGAGGTCCTAACCGAGGGGTTATGTTTTTGAGTTTTATGCAATTATCCAGAATCAATTGTCATGAATCAGATTTTCTATAAAAATCCTCTGAAACATTTGGGCACGAGAAACTACAAATTGGGACTACTTAAAAAGTGATGAGTGCTAAGAAATCAAAAAATAATTGAAATTAAATATGCATGCTACTACTATTGGTAAAATTTCCTCAGATTCTTTGAGTTCTATGACCGGGGTACCCTTTCTCCCTCCTGTAGTCTCCAGGTTATAGGAGCATAGTCGTATCACCATGGTGACTCTGTAGGGTCCTTCCCAATTGGGTGCCAACTTTCCTTGATGCCTCGGGTTTGACACTTATGTTCTTCTTAGGACGAGGTCTCTAACTTTGAATTCGTTTCTTCGGACTTTAGAATTGTAGTGCCTTACTACCTTTTGCTGGTAAACTACAATACTTTCCTGCAAGTATTCTCGCACTTCATATAGGAGATTCAAATTGGCCTGAAGTCCCTCATCATTTTTTCCTTCGTCATAATATTGGACTCTATGGGTCATAACACCAATCTCGACCAGGAGTACAACTTCTATGCCGTAGGTTAAGTTGAATGGTGTTTCTCTAATGGCTGACCTTTCAACTATTCGGTAGGTCTAAAGGATGCTGTGTTTAGTTCATCTACCCATAGCCCCTTAGCATCATCTAGCCTTTTTTTTATACCTTGCAGCAGCGTACATTTTGTTACCTCTATCAATCCATTGGTCAAGGGATAGCCGATGGATGTCTTTCTGCGCTCAATGTTGAGGGCTTCACAAAACGATCTGAAAGTTGGATTGACGAACTGAGTTCCATTGTCTGTAACTATCACTTTGGGGATTCTGAATCGATAAACCACCACTTTTTAGAGAAAGTCTATTATATTCTTTTCTGTTATTGTGGCCAGTGCATCGGCTTCCGCCCATTTAGTGAAGTAGTCTACTATCACCACAACACATTTCCTTTGCCTTGTTGCCAATGGGAATAGCCTCAGGATGTCAATTCCCCACATGGCGAATGGTATTGGACTAGATATGGAGGATAACTCTGTGGCATGCTATTGAGGGACTGGGGTGAACATCTGGCACTTTTTGCACTTCTTGATGAATTCTTCGACATCTTTTCTCATGGTTGGCAAGAAAAGGCCTTGCCGCAGAATTTTATGGGCCAAGGCCTGTGCTCTTAGATGTTGACCACATATTCCTTCGTGACCTCTTTGAGAGGATATTCAACATCGACAGGTTCTACACACTTGAGATATGATGTGGTGAACCCTATTTTGTACAATGCCTCGTTCTTCAACAGAAACCACGCCGACTTTATCCGTATTCTTCTTGCCTCATCCCTATCCTTTGGGAGCACTCCTTCCTTTAAATATTTAACTATGGGATCCATCTAGCTTGGGCCATTTCTTTCTATGGCCAGAACTTCTTGGGAACTCTATGTGCTCGGTTGAGGTAGTACCTCAAAATATACTGAGCATCCTAGTTCCATGTCGTCTGAGGTTGCTAGTTGCGACAGTGCATCTGCGCTAGCATTCTTTGCATGTGGTACCTGTCTCACATCAAATTCTTTGGAGGGGCTGCCACTTTCTCTCACACCTTCTTTAAGTATTCCACCATTCTATGTTCCATTGTTTCATAGTCGCCGTTCACTTGTCGCACAATAAGCTGCGAGTCACTGTGCACCACCAGCTTTTGCACCATCAAAGTTTGTGCTAGATTAATTTCAGCTATCAACGCTTCATATTCGGCTTCGTTGTTGGAGGCACTAAAGTCGAATCACAAGGCATATTCAATCTTAAATCCTTTGGGACTAATGACTATGATTCTTTCCCCACTTCCCGTCCTGTTAGATGCTCTGTCCACATATAGTATCCAAGCCCTCTCTTCCTTAGCCTCGGCTGGCTCTTGTGCTTCATCCAAGAGTGTTGTTTCAGCTATAAAGTCAGCCAGGGCCTATGATTTTATCGCAATCCTTGGTTTGTATTGGATGTCGAATTCCCCCAATTCTATGACCCAATTTACCAGTCTGCTAGATGTATCTAGCTTCTGTAATATTTTCTTCAAGGGCTAGTCTGTTAGCATGCATATCATGTGCGACTGGAAGTACGGTCTCAGTTTCCTTGCTGCTATCACAGGTGCTTAAGCCGCTTTCTCTTTCTTTCTATATCTTGTTTCGGCGTCTAACAAGGTTCAGCTGACATAGTATATTGGTCATTGCTGTCTTTCCTCTTCTTTTAGTAGTATTGCACTTTCTGCTATGGCCAATACAGCTAGATATAGTTGCAAAATGTCTTCGGTGTTTGGCTTTATCAGTATCAGGGGTGTTGCTAAGTATTCCTTCAGCTGTTTGAAGGACTTCTTACACTTATCTATCCACTCAAACCTCCTGGATCCTTTCAAGGCTTTGAAAAAATGGAGACACTTATCAATTGATCGAGACATAAACCATCCCAAGGCAGCGATTCTTCCCGTCAACTCCTGGGCTTGCTTCACATTCTACAGGGATTTCATCTCTCGGATAGCCTGAATCTTTGTTGGGTTGGCTTAAATTCCCATTTTCGAGACGATAAAGCCTTGAAACTTTCTTGACATTACTCCAAAAGCGCACTTCATTAGGTTCAGATTCATGCCATACTCCCTCAGTAATTGGAACGCTCGGTCTAAGTCCCGGATATGATGCTCAGTCTTCAAGCTTTTCATGAGTATGTCATATACATATACTTCCATGGTCTTACCGATCATTTCCTTAAATATTTTATTCACCAGCCTCTGGTAGGTTGCCCGTACATTTTTTAGCTCGAAGAACATCACCTTATAGCAGTACAATCCTCCTTCGGTTATGAAGGAAGTCTTCGGGACATTAGCCTCACACATCTTGATCTGATTGAACCTCGAGTAGGTGTCCATAAAGCTTAATGCCTCGTGGCCTAAAGTGGCATCAATAAGGAGATCTATCTTCGGCAGGGGGTAACAATCCTTCGGGTAGGCTTTATTTAGGTCCGTGAAGTTGGTGCATAATCTCCATTTCCCATTGGCCTTTGGGACTATCATCACTTTGGATATCCAGTTATGGATATCGGATTTCATGGATAAATTTATCCTTCAACAATTTCTCTACTTCTTCATCTATCTTATGTTACCTCTCGGGGGCAGAGGTTTTCCTTTTCTACTGCACTGGCTTCTTCGTCAGATCAACACTCAGTTAGTGCTCAATCACTTCCTGGGCCATTCCGGGCATGTTCGAGGCTGACCAGGGAAAGACATTGGACTTGTTTCGAAGAAAAGAGATGATCTCTTCCTACTGTTGCTTGGCATTAGCGTTCCAATTTGAACCTTACGAGTGCTGTCTCCTTCTTTGATGTCTACCTGGGCCAAGTCCTCCGCTGGTTCTCCTCACTGATGGTTGAGGTCATCCCGCAAGTCCTCTATGGGAAATGCCTTGCATTCCTTTTCTTTTCCCCATATGGTGGTGGCGTAGCACTTTCGAGACATTTTTTGATCCCCTCAGCACTCTCCCACCCCATTCTTTGTGGGAAACTTCATCTTCAGGTGTGGTGTGGATATTATGGCTTTCAGCAGGTTTAAGCCAACCCTTCTGAGTATTGCATTGTAGGCAGAGGTAATGTTAACCACTAGAAAGTTTATCGTAAGAGATTTGATGATCCCCTATACCAGCTCTTACCGGTAACTCGATTGACCCTTCTGCTTTTACTGAAGCCCCTGAGAATCCTTGTAATGGATATTCGACTTTCTTTAGTTTGTCCCTCTCTAGGCCCATTTTTTGGTAAGATTCAAGGAATAGGATATCAACTGAACTGCCGTTATCTACTAAGATCCTCTTTACCTTACAGTCGGCTATTATCATAGTGATTACCAGGGTGTCGTCATGAGGTGTTTGTACTCCTTCCAAATCATCATTTGAGAATGAGATTACCATCCCTGTTCTTGCCTTCTTATTTGATCACTTAGTGATGTGGATGCTTCGGGCATAGGCCTTAGCCTTCTGGCTGAGAGGGAGCTTTCTCCAGCTGAAAATCCCCCGCTGATTGTAGCTATAACCCTAGTTGGGCTATTCTAGTCGTTTTGGGGATGGGTGTTTGTCCGCTCAAGTGTCTGATCTCTTCATAACTCTCGATTGTCTCTACAGACCGGTTCCCTTCTTTCCCGACGAGCCCATCCCTCTCTTGGGCTGTTGCCCGCCAATCATTGCCATCTTGGGTGACTTCTTTTTCTCGGTCCACGAATTGACCCAGGTATCCTCTTCAGATCATACTTTCTATCTCTTCCTTTAAATTCCAGCAATCCTCGATGTCGAGGCCATGATCCCAGTGGAAATGTAGTATTTGTCCATGTTGGACCTCTCGGGGTGTCATCCCATCTTTCCAGGCCACTTTAGGGCTTTTGCTTCCGAGGAGTCCTTAATCTACATCAACACATCAATTCTTTTCCTGTTAAGAGGGGCAAACCTTTAGAATTTTTTATGGGGACTAGGTGCACGCTCGTGCCCTGACCGTTGCCACTTTCCTTCTAGAACTCTATTTTCTTCCCTTGAGGTTCGTTTCTTCCCCGCCTTTTCTTCTGCTTCTTTGTCAGCCTCCAGGGTTTTTCCATGTGGATGTACTTTTCACTTAAGGATTTCAATTCAGCCAGGTCCCTTAGTGCACACTTTTCCAAGGATCTCTTTAGTTCTTTATCTTTGACCCCTCCTAAAAGGGCTATGAATTCTTCCTTCGAGTCTGAGCCTCTGATCCCTAACTTCTCCTGGTGGAAGCGCTTCATGTAATCTCCTAAGGATTTCCCTACTTCCTGCTTGACGTTGGTCAAGTTATATGTGGTCTTTTACAGGGGTTGGCTACTAGAGAATCCTTTTACGAAGATGTGGCTCAACTCGCTGAAGTTTTGAATCGACTTCGGCGGTAGTCGATTGTACCACAATCTCCTGGCTGCTCTAAATGTCAAGGGTAAAGCACAGCACATGATACTCTTTGAGACTCGATGAAGCTGCATTACGACCTTGAAGCCTTCCAGATGATCGACGGGGTCCCCTATTCTGTTATAAGTGTTGTACTTTGGTAGGCAGAATTTGACAGGGAGTGGATCTCTCATAACTTTATCAGCTAAAGCCGTATTCTTAGTGATATCCGGCTCAAATGTTCCTTCCTGATGGTCTACCACCTTTCGGATCTCGTCTTTCAAATCAAGGATCATCTGCTTCAATCCTTGGCCTTTAGGCCTCTGATCAACCCCCTAACGTGGTTCTTCATGTCTCCTCCCTATGGCACACCATGTTGTCTCTCTATGCTCAAGGCTCTCTCTTGCGGCAAGATTTCGAGGGTTTCTGCTAGATCTTACCGACCCCGAGCTACTTCGATCTTCATCTCGGGATCATTCTGGCTGAATGCTGGAATCCCTCGCCATTCCATTAGTCCTCTGAGTGACAACCTTGGAGACTTCTTTCATTATCTCGGCCAATAGGTCATACTTCTCTTAGAGAGCATCGAACTACTCCTTGGTCACATACTCTTACCCCCCAACTGGAGCGGGTGGGGGGTTAGACTCTCCACCCATCTGGTCTCTAGCTGAGTGCTGATCACCAAGGGTACCTTCTTTCTATTCTTCTTCCTTAGCGTTCATAGGTGGCCGAGGATCCGAAGGCTCTCTGGTATCCATATTCCGAGCCGGTGCTGCTTTTGTTTTCTTTCAATTTGTAAGTTCTTTTCAATTGATGGACAAATCCAATCTGTTGTGGCTGAGAATCTATGGAAGGTTGAGCATCAATCCTGCACAAGCCCAAAAGGCAGAGACCCGGAGGTGGCTCCTAGATTTTTCCTCCGACGCCCAAGTTAGAGACTTGTGCAATAGTGTTTCAGAAGCGTAATGGCATGTCAGTGTTGACTTACTTGGCTCTGTCTTCCGTATTTCCTCTTATAGGGTTCTTCCTTCCAGAATCCTACTCGGAGACGTCGTCTTTCTTGGCAGACTTGGGGCAATTTTGGAGGACTCCATCCTTCACGTTTTCCTTCCTCCATGGGGAATATTCCCTTTTCTAGTATTATCTCCCTTTGGGTAGATAGAGTCCTAGTACATCTTTGCTACCTAAAGAGGACTCTAGTCTTCTCGTAATCTGATATCCAAAATTCATGGTCGTACATGTGTGTCTTGGATATCTGTTCTAGAGATCCCCTTTAGTTGTGTGCCACATGTCCATGTCTTATTGAGCGGCTAATTGGAGCATATCAGATATCAACTATTAACTTGGAATTTGATTTGATGGAAATAGTGTGCAACCCTTTGTTAAGACAAATAGAGACTCCCTTCCAGATGGGTAGAGCTGTATGACCTTCCCCCTACCTGCAAATGCCAAAAAATTGGATCCCCAATTGCATTTCTAACAATTCCACAATAAGAGGCAAAACCCAAAACATACCTTAGGAATTTTGACTATCCATACACTACAAGAAAAGGGCTTTTTGGGATGAAAATTTTCTATCACAAATACAAAAATATTGTCGCTAATACCTATTAGGGACAATATAACTTTCTGTCGCACATTTGTCGTTACAACGACTGTCGCATAATTTATGAGACTTTAAGGGGTCAACTGCGACAGATTTCGAGACGAGAACATTCTGTTGAAAATAATGACTAAAGCGATGGAAAAATTTGTCCTAAATGTTGTGTTGTTAGGGTCATTAGCGACAGTATATTTTTGTCCCTATAGAGGAAGAATTATTTTCCATGGTTTCTTACCGTCGTAACCTATTAAAAAACTATTTCATTTGAGACAAGATATTTTTAGAGATGGGAAAAATCATCCCTAAAGGTTATATGGGAAAAAAAATCGTTTTCCTGGCATACATAATATAATGATTCTATTGTTACACATTACTAGATCCAACCATGCAACAACTAATAATTGTATCATCCAAAATCATTAACTTGAGACAAATCCATACAAATCTAATATTTACATAATCATCAAATAAAACTAATATTTCTGAGAAATTATTCTGAGCATACAAACCAAATGGTATATGCCAAGCTATGATCAAAGCTCTCCTTTGCAACAACCTCTTTCCTCCAAACTTTCTTATTGGTTTGGTGCTCTTACCTACGCTGCAAATTGGAACATTTCCACAAATAATTAGCTTATATTTTTGTCATGGTTATTTACAATGAAGGATGAACAAAATGCTATTTGCAGACCATCAAATCACCTGATGTGTAATTGGTTTGAAGCTAGAACTATAAGCTCTATTATGGACTGCAACAAAGATAGTAGTTATGTTAGTATTTAAAATAAGTATTCTTGAAACAGTACAATAGGATCTAAAAATTGCTGCAAAAATGATATTTTCTCATTTTGTAACCAGTATTATAAAAGAATCTCCTCTACTCAATATAATTATGTTCTTGGTGATAGTTAAACAATCAACAGGTCTTTCATTTCAACTTGGATAAGATAGATTGGCATTAGTTGGTGACGTCATTTCGATATTTGACCCTGTCTAATCAACGGTTTCTTCAATAAAGCCTCATCAAGATTTGTCCAGCTGTAGCCAAACAATTTTCCATAGAGTAGAACCGAGTATCGAAGTGAAAGGGCTCATGTCTCATTCAAAAACTCCCATTGTTTCTTAAAAAACTATAATAAAAGTAGTTTCAGTCAAAAATGGATGATGATTTGTTGGATAGATAGACATAATAAATGCAAGCAATGGTATATTGAATTTTACTTTCAAAATTTGACAAGTTGTATAGTATAGATAGATAAGAAGAAGAAACATAAATCTTCACCCACGCTCCATGCTTATTCCCACTCCAGTCATCACCATGAGATTGTTACTGCACCAAGACACATTTACAAGAACTTAATCAATATACAACACCAAGATAGCAAGGAACCAAGGTAGCGTGTACCACAACTTGTCAATTCATGTCATGATTGAGTAGTACTTTCAATTAACACTAGAAAATGATGGCAATGAAACCTAGAAAAATATTGAGTAATACAGAATATCTATAAGTGGACCTCCAATAAAAAAAATTGATACAAATCATTTACATGTTTGATACTTGGAGTACTTGAATTAGGAACTATCTTCTTTTTCCTCACCTAAAGAAGAGTTGTGGTTATAGTCACACCCCGTTCCATACAGAACCGGACTTGTGACCGAGTTAACTCCTGTTAACCCAAAACCTGCCAGGATCATCTGATACAATAACCACAACACAACATACACATACACTAGGTCAAACAAATCCTGTATTTCAGTAGAATTCTTACATGTACATACCTGTAAATACCTTAATACTCTTGATACCCAAATTGTATTATATAATACATGTACATTTGGGCATGTAGGCATGATATATACACAAGAACAACAATTTAAATATCCAGAGCAAAAAAGTGGTAACATTTCCAAATTACTTAAAAGAATCCTATGTATGTATCAGTGTTGTTGACTCGCAACATAGCTATCGCATGGGCACTTGACCTCGTGCCCAAGATCTTCAGGGACCCACCAGTCCTTGATTGAAAACTCCACAGTGGGTCTCAGTTCTAGGTCTTCAGTCAGATAACCTACAAGATCATTTAAAAAGTGATGCACACGTGGGATGAGCTCACTAGCCCAGTAAGTGAAAAGAAAGACCAAACAAGTATGCGCAATACAAATGAACCTATATGCTTGCAGTTCATTTTATTTTCTTAGTCCACCTAGAAAACAATTCTATGTCACAGGTCATGTTCTACTCGCAACCACACTGCGCATATACTTTGGGTACGAGCTGCGAACCTCATCCTATGATACGTCCATAGGGTTACCGGAGAAGGCCAGCTGTGGGTACCAAAAAAGTAAATGGGCCTTGCCCTGCATTAAAGTAAAATGGGCTAAACTTATCCTACATTAATTTAAAAGTAGTATATCACCAAAGTTACTGACAATCCTAATAATTAGCCTGGCGTACTTCTAATAGCCACTGTTGGTACACAACCTCGGGCTTCCCCCCAATGATATACCTAGCACCTAAACCCCTGCTGGGAAGGGTCGTAGCATAGGGACATGTCATTCCTAACCGTATGCTCCTATGTGAGATAGTACGACTACATGGTGCCACCGCATCTCATTCCACGAGCCATCAATGCATTCGTGTCCAAGCCACCTATGGCATCTAGTCTAGCAAAGCATCATAGTCAATTGTTTAATGTCATTCATCTCATATCACAAGCAATAATAGGCATTTAACAATTAAATATATCAGTATGTCAAATCATAAATGAATTTCATAATGCACACGTCAATGCATACAATGACACTCGTGGATAATTGGTCTACACAATAATGATATGATGGCATAGCAAGTCTACAACTAGAATGAAATGATGCAATATCTTCTTTCCAGTTAACTAGTAGTGTACATTGATCACCACTGGTACGAGGAAGATCTGACGTGCGATGATATGAGTTTCTAGCACAACTTATTATAAAAGAGGTTAAGTTTAGTATGACTCCACTTTAGGCTTGTAACCAATGAGATATGATGATCCTAATGTGTTTAGAATCACCATAGAAGGTTGCCCGATAAATTTGGGTTATTCAAAACCCAAAAGGTCGGATTAGTGGGTCAATCGATAGGTAAGGCACCCACCAGTCCTTGCTCATCGTTCGACCCAAGAACCTTGCCTGGACCGACGGGCTGGAGCGATGGGCCAAGTTGCCCATAGATCTTGCTCGCCTGTCTAGCCAGTAGCTTTGCTTGGACTATTGAGCCAGGAGCAGTGGGCCAGGTCGCCCACCGGTCTTGCTCACCGATCGAGCCAGCAGCCTACCTAGGACAGGCAACGCTAGATTGGGGGGTCCGATCATTCCTAGTCACCCACCAATTAGAATCGGGATTTTACTGTTCTCTCTCATCCTTCATCCCACCTTAGGGAAACCACCACAGGTCAATTTGATTGCATTTTCCATAAATCCAAGGCTCCAAATCATGATTCCAACCTAGATCTAAGGTCGATCCAAAGTCTTGAGCGTGGATCTTACCTCTTTACTCAGAACACCTCAAAACCCCAAATCTTCTCTTTAGCTCAAAAAATCAACAAATGCTTCACAAATCTTGCAATTCTTCCTCTAAATCCTTCATAAACAACATATACGACCTTTATTAAAACTCAGATTCACAGTCTCAAGAGATAATAACAAGATCCAAAGGATTGCTACCCAAATCAAAGGGTTTCATTTAGTGTTTCATAAGGGTTTAAGGAATATGGACTTTACTCACCTCAAATCGTAGATCTCGAGATGATGATCGTTAATCCGACATCAAAATTGGAAGATTCAACCTTGATGATGCACAATAAGCATTTTCTCCCCCGTTTCTTCCTTCTTCCCTTCTCTCTCTTCCTTACTTTTCTCACCCACCGTGTAAAACAATAAATGTGGGAAAAGAAAGGTAATAAATGCTATTTCTAGTGGGGTCAAAATATCTAATGATCAGAGTGGTAGGTCACACTAGTGGGTCCGACCCATCCATAACCACCATACTTAGCCCAAACATTGGGATTTTTTATGGGGCTTGACCCCGACATGCATTTTACTCTCGATAGTCGATTTAACACGGGTACTTAATATAGAATACAACCACGTACCTTTATTATGCGTATATGGCCTGGTGATACTTGCAAGTGCACGGCTTGGGTGCACGAACTTCATTAGGAACAGACTCCAACCCATTTGGCCAACCAATAGTTTAGAGTCACCCTTGCCTCATATTCTATAAGGTACTTGCCTCAGCTTGCTCGGGGTTTGGGTCCTGCAAGACCAAATCGAACCAACTGGGAAATTAGATCAGGTTTAGAAAGTAGGGTATCACATTTACCCCCCTTTTTAAAAAATTCATCATCGAAATTGTAGTACCTTATTATTCGAAAAGATGAGGGTACTTGGCTTGGATGTCATCCTCTTTTTCAAGATGTTTCCTTAAGAGAATGATTGGCCCATCGAACTTTCCCAAAAGTGATGGAGCGATTGCGAAGAGTCTTTATTTTTTGGTCTAGGCGGGCTATTCTTTGTAGGTCACATTAGCTTATAAGTATTTTGGTTCCATGGGCAACATATGTGATGGATCATGGATGTACCATTCAGCAAAGACATGTGGAACATATTGTGAACATTGCTGAGAGAAGGCGGAAGAGCCAACATTTATGCTACGGAGCCAACTCGAGCCAAGATTTCAAATGGGCCAATATATCTCGGACTTAGCTTACCCTTCCTGTGGAATCTTTACAGCCCTTTAGTAGGAGAGATTTTGAGGAACACTTTCTCCCCCTCTTAGAACTCAATATCCTTCCTGCGGTTGTCTGTATAGCTCTTCTTGGGTGATTGGATTGTTTTACTTCTTTCCCAAATGACATCAACATTGTCACATGACATCTGTATCATTTCTGGTCTAAGCATCCATCGCTCACCTACTTCATCCCAATATAGGGGCATTCTGCACTTTCTGCCATACAATGCTTCATATGGTGCCATCCTGATTGTGGCTTGATAGCTATTATTATAAGTAAACTCCATAAGAGGTATGTATTATTTCCAACTGCCATTCATTTTCATTGCACAAGCCCTGAGCATGTCTTCCAGCATCTGTATGGTACGTTCTGATTGCCCATCGGTCTGTGGATGAAAAGCAGTACTCAAATTCACTTGTGTCCCTAAGGATTGCTGGAGACTCTTCCAGAATCTAGATGTGCATTTCGGGTCTCTATTTGACACAATGTTTACCGGTACTCCATGTAAACGAACTATGTTATCCATATAAAGTTGGGCTAACTTATCCATGGAGTAGTTGGTCCTGATTGGAATAAAATAAGCAGTCTTGGTAAGCTTGTCAACTACTACCCAAATTGCATCCATTCCCTTTGGTGTACGGGGTAGTCTTGTGACAAAGTCCATGGTGATCCTACCCCACTTCCACTCCCGTAGTACCATATGGTCGATGCCTTTCTGCCTTGACCTTTTCACACACGAGACGCTGTGTCACATATAAGGCAGTAGTGTTCTTTATTATTAACCACTAATAGCTTTGTTTAAGGTCCTTGTACATCTTTGTACTTCCGGGATGAAGTAAGCATTCAGAACTATGTGCCTCCTTCACAATCTTGTCCTATATTTCCATGTCATCGAGCACACACAACCTGTCCCGAAATAGTAAAGCCCCGTCATTGGCTATCATGAAGTCAGAGTCATTCATTGACTACTCTTGAATCTTTAGCCTGATCCTTTATAGCTCAGGATCCGAAGATTGTTTTACTACCACCTCTTGTCTGATGGATGGATGTATCTGTAAGGCTAATAAGGATATAATCAACTGCTTAACATCATCTGGCTGATGCTAAGCTCTAATGTTGCTCCCTCATATAGAAGAATTTCATCCATCAATATTACCTCTTGTGTCAATTGTGGATTGACAGCTAAGTATGAAAGTGAAACTATCTGAGCTTTCCAACTTAAAGCATCAACCACCACATTAGCTTTACCTGGGTGATACTGAATATCACAATCATAGTCCTTCATAAGCTCAAGACATCTTCTTTGCCTCATATTTAATTCTCATTGGGTGAAGAAGTATTTAAGACTCTTGTGGTCACCGTATATTTCACACTTCTCCCCATACAAATAATGACGCCAGATCTTTAAGGTAAAGATGACTACTGTCAGCTCTAAATCATGAGTGGGGTAGTTCTTCTCATACTCCTTGAGTTGCCTAGATGCATATACTACCACCTTATGGTATTGTATGAGAACATAGCCCAACCCTATCTTGGATGCATCAGTATAGATTTTCATCCCACCTGTACCATTTGGAATGGTCAATATAGGAGTTGACACTAACCTATTTTTCAACTCTTGGAAGCTATTTTCATATTCATATGACCATTCCAACTTTACACCTTTCCTGGTCAACTTAGTCATAGCACTAAAATCCGAGAAAAATTTTCAATGAAGCATCGGTAGTAGCCTGCTAAGCCCAAGAAGCTTCTGATCTCTATTACATTCTTGCGTGCCTCCCACTCTACTATAGCTTTTACGTTTTCTGGGTCCACTTCAATCCCATTCTCAGACACCACGTGTCCTAGGAATCCTACTTGCTTGAGCCAAAATTCACATTTGCTGAATTTGGCATATAACTACTGTTCTCTTAATCTTTGTAACACCATAATCAAGTGTCTTGCATGTTCTTCTTCAGACTTTGAATAAATCAAGATGTCATCAATGAAGACAATGACCACTTATCAAGGACATCATAGAATACCCAGTTCATTAAATCCATTAAAGCAGCTGTAGACACCTAATTTTGTCAACCTCCTCTTGCTATGATGAAATGTGGATCTTGGACACGACTTCCAGCTTTTGATCAATAGAGATGGTGATGAAAATATTCCCCTACACAAAACCCTGCAAACCCCGATGCGAGAGAGAAGGGGGTCTAATTTTGACTTTCTATATACGAAGGAATCTGGTCAAAATGACCATATAGATGGATAGTGCTCAAAAATACGATTTCGATGATATCTGGCATGTCAAAATCAGACCGACAGATCTCCTGCGATCATCCCCTAAAAATTATACTTTCCTGCACATGCCATGCACGTGGATAGTCCCATTGTAAACCTAGAAAAATCCCCTACCTACACCAAACTACCTCACCTCACTCCATAGTAGTGAAGCTCTGCACTCTCTCCTCCCCTCCCCGTCTTGTGTTTCTTTGGGTCTTCGGAGCGATCTTCGTCAAGATCCAAAATCTTATTCGGATCTTTGAAGTGTTCTTCGGGACTTTGAAGATATTCAATCCAAGTTCTTAGTCCAATCCCGTTTTTACCAAAAGTAGTGTGTTCTTCAACCCCCTCCTTTGAGTGTTCTTGAGTTTTACCAGAAATAGAAAACCCCGCTTTTAAGGTTCTTTGGGTCTACGAAGAGATCTTTGTTAAGATTCGGAATTCTGTTCAGATCTTCAAAGTGTTCTTTAGGATTTTAGAGATCTTCAATCCATTTTTAGGTCAATCCGTTTCTTTCAAAAAATAACAGTTCCTAGCGGAAGCTCTGCTAAAGTGCCACCTCAGCCTAACCCTCTCCTAGCCTATCCCTAGCAGAAGCTCTGTCGAAGTGCCACCTCAGCCTAGCCCTCCCCTAGCCTATCCCCAGTGGAAGTTTTTCCAGAGTGCCACATCATCCTAAGCTAAAAAATAACCTTTCTTAGCCGAAGCTCTGTCCGAATCTAAATCCAAAAATAGCATTCCCTAGCCAAAGCTTTGTCCGAACCCAAACCCAAAAGTAACCATTCCTAGCCAAAACTCTGTCCGCATACCATCACAGTCAACATCTCTCAAGAAAGGAAGTTGGAGGTCAAGACCATCTTCCCATGAGCCAGGAGAACACGGAAGACAGTCTGAGCTGGTACTAATCAGGGGCCCACCCCTCTTGACCCGAAATAAGGGTTAAGTTTAGGTATAGTTTTTTAACCCAATTATCATTATTTAGACTTTATGTAGGCCTTGTTTTAGTGTATATAGTAGTTTGAATTCAATTAATGTATATATGTGTGATAACTTAGCCATGCATCTGGAACAGTAATAATTATGAAAAATGTTCATTCTTAAGCATCTAGTAGGAAGACCGGATGAACCGGGTGGATTGGGTGCCTAACACCTTCCCAATTCTATAACTTGACACTTACCCTAATCCCTGGATCAGACCAAACTTCGGGCCCTTTTCTCAAGAATTGGGCCACCCCCGGGTCCTAGGCCCATAACCCTGGGTGGCGACTCCAAACCCCATTTATATGATTCCGATCTCCGTATTGGACCATCCTCAAACCCCTGTCTCAAATGATAAATTTTACACTCTTACGAAATAGGCCTCCACATATCTCTGAGCGATGATACAGAGGTGTGGGGCCCATAAGAAAAGCACACATGACACGAACCCCTCCCCTCACATGAAAGAGAAAGACAGAGGAGAGAGGACGAGATGCTAGTCCTTTTCCTCCCCAAGGGAAGAGAGACATTAGTTCATCTCTGGCCACTACCCTCACAGTGGCGACTCTGCTGGGGAGATATGTCAAGCTTCTGATACTAGATGCTACCTTTAAATACAAGAACATTTTCCACCACATTTGTTTGAAAACGTGTTTGGCTAACCCCATGTTTGTACTTGTATTCACTAACCTCATTATGCATCGTGCTAGAAGTGAAATCATTTGGCGAGGGTCTCCCTGTCATGCCCGCACCCTTGGGGAGGTCAGCACATATCATGTAGAGTACTCTGAGAGAAAATGATACCCGCTTCCTGTACAAGAGTGGAAGGTATCATCAAACGGCGAGGATGTTGTATTTGTGCCAACACCCTCAGGGAGGTCCACGCACTTTATAACATTTTGAGATCGAATGCGTCATCATATAGCGAGGATGTCCGTAATTGTGCCAGCACCCTCGGGGAGGTTCGTGCACTTTACAAAATTTTGAGATCGAATAATGGTTACCCTATATTACACTTTTGCACACAATCACTCATGGTTCCACCACCCCGTGGTCAATTGCTTAACCTCGTGTGTAGTCATGAGTAATGGGTAGGAAGTCACCCCCTTGATCTTGTACCTATGGATATATCAAAAGGATCACATACCTTGCGTATATAGATCCTATTAAGGAAGCCTTGTCGGTCCTATTCCATCCACCGCATGCTTGCATCATGTAGAAAATAGATAAAGAAGCTAGAAGTGCCACAAGCTAACTGTAGAACTTATTTGTGGTCTTGAAAAGGAATGTTCCTATATTATATTACCGTTGTAAAGAATTGCTTTCCTAAGTGGATTTCGGATAGAGGGTGTCCCTCCTCCTTAAGAAAAAAGTCCAGATACGTGACTCAGGGGCAATCTCGAGAGTCACGTAAAGTCCTGAGAAGTCCCAAGAAAATCAGGAGAAAGGACACCTAGTGGGAAAAAAAGCAAGGAAAGCATGACTTTATTATATGGAATATCTTATAAGAATATTCTTGACGAGCCATTTGTATGATTCTCCTGCTTATGACATTAGGTGGACCAGGGGCATCAGACCCTATCCACCCCCTATTATTAAGCGGACTAACTTTGGATGGATCATTAGTTATTAATTTAGTGAATGTGTGAACAAGGGGTTGGGAATTCAAGAATCCTAAAATAAGCCACTTTTGGTTTAGGCATAACTCCACACCTCAAGTATTCTCCGCGGTTCCTTTGGACGCATTAGGGTTATCGGTTGACTCGCCTAAGTCCAGTGTCACCTCCATCATCTCCTCGAGACTGTCTACCACTAAGTGATTACAACCCAGTTAGTATGGATCCACATGACACTAAATCACATGAACAGGTCTGGGTCGGTCCTGTGGAGACCTTGCAAACGAAAATGGTTGAAGTCAAGAGAGGGATAGCTTAGGTATTGCATGCACTTCAGAATCCTCCCCGAACTGATCCCAGGAATAAGCCGACATCGGCTACGGGAGATGTGGATCAGAATGGAGCTATAGGTTATCATGGGAACTCTTCACAAAAGTAAGTCAGGCCGACCAGTCAAAGTGGATCCTCACCTACCTGTCCAAATGATCAACGAGGGGTCTATTCCAGGGTCCCTCCTCCCATGGTAGTGATTGAAGATGAGGAAGAGGAGTTTTCCGATATGTCCTAATGGAACCTCCAGAGATGGAGAAAGAAAGGAAACTTAGAAAGTAATTAGAGAAGTTGAAAAATATGATTTGAGCGGGAAAAGGCTCAGAAAGTCAAATAGTGGATTCTGATAAAATGAGTTTCTTTTCTGGGGCAAGGATTCCCGAGAAATTCAAGTTGTAGACTGACAGGTTTGACTGGTTAGGGGACCCCCAAAGCTCATCTTAATGTCTTCCTCAGCATCACCAAGTCGTGGCAGCTTGCAGACAACCAGATGGGGTAAGCCTTCATCCTAACCCTATCAGGACCAGCACTAAGGTGGCTCACACAGTTGGAGTCATTCCAAACTCAAAATTGGGTAATGGTGGTGAAAGGATTCACCAAACAGTACTTATACAACACTGAAATGGATGTGAAGCGACGAGAGCTTGAGACATTGAGACAACAGCCTAAAGAAGGATTCACCACTTTCTTAATGAGGTTTAGAGATAAGGCCGCCAAGATGGTAGATCGGCCTTCGGAAGAAGAATATGTGGAGATGTTGATCGAGAACTTATCAAAGCCTTATTATGATGTTCTTTACTACCAACATCTATAGACTTTTGATGCCTTGATGATAGCCACTGGCACACAGGTGGAGAACAGAATCCTGAGGGAAGCCCAATATCAAGGATCCTCCTAAGATGTAAGGAAGAACACCAGAGTCTGATGTGGAAAGAGTCTGGAAACTAATATGGTGACTGCAGTTCAGCAGTCAGGCCCACTAGCCACTTCTTCATAGTCATTTATAATACAAGCAGATGCACCCTCCCAGAAGGCCCCTCGTCCAAAAAGGTAGTTTTCTGATTTGGGAATTCCTGTGACAATAGTGTATAAGAAGTTAAAGAAACAGGGATTGCTAGGATAGTGGCTCCAAGAGTAATTAGCAACCCTCTTCTAGCTTGGTATAGGGATCATGAATATTATGCTTACCATACTCAGAAAGGGCACACCACTGAAAGGTGCATAGGTCTCCTATATGTGATCCAAGACTTGGTAGACAACGGGACCATTGAAGTCAAGGTCATGCAATCTCCCAATGTCAACACCAATCCACTCCCTGATTATGTGAACAATTTGATGAAGAAGCCACAGAGAGTGGCCCTACTCAACTCATTATACCTAGAGCTCGAAAGAATCATATGAATGTCCGCACTTATAGGAAACTAATGAGTCAAAGGGCTGGAGTCATAAGGGCCCCTAGAAGAAGAGAATCATCAGAAGAAGAATCAGAAGATCGGACACCCGCCATTCATCCTTCCTCATCAACAGAAGAATCCATCGCACCACATTACCAACCTCCACCATACCTCCCACCTTCACCATATTATCAGCCTCCACCATACCATCAACCTTCCCCCCACCATCAAGGAGAAGGAATCTCCTCATCCTATCACCCCCATTCTTCATATCCTACCTCTCACATGATATCATTTCCATACCATCCCGCTTCTTACCCCTTATCACCCTCATACCAATCCCATTCTCAAGGTTCAGTATAAAACCTCAAAGAAGGATGGATGAATGGGTACAATTAGAAGGATATGCTTGCACTACCAGATTCCCCAAAGATAACCTCATCAACAGGATCAATGAATGCTTTAAGAGAAGATTAGGAAAGTGATCCCACTTCTCTAATCCAGCCCGCTATATCTTCAGAGGACAATCCAGAGGTAATTGAAGAGGTGAGAGTTGATCTTCTCAGAGCAGTGACCGCATTGGCCATAGGGGAACAGGTCAAGGAACACATCTCCCTAATCCACATAGGGAGTGACACAGAGGATGACGAGTCAGGACTGCTCCAACTTTGAGCTATTGATGTCAAGACCAACCCTATGGAAATCTTTCGATCCATACGCTCTGAATACTACGAGCATTTGGATGCCAGAGAATTTGATGGTCTAGAAGAATCTAATGAAGAACCAAGTGGGGGAAATTAGTGAAGAAGAAGATGATGACGACGACGACGATGAGGGTGAGAATGAAGATGAGAAGGATGAAGATGACTCTGATTCTCAAGAGGATGATGGGTTTCTAAATTGGGATGACTACCAAGGACCTTGGTACAATGACAATAATGAGGAGTCAGAATATTACTCACCAGATCACTGAACATGTTTCTCAGTCTATGCTATTGGTGGTGATGATTTAATAGCTGATCCGATAGGTGGCATTTACCCTTCCCTCTGCATGGGAGGAGATGATTCTATGTCAGATTCAGAAAGTGATGAAGGATCTAGAGAGCCGATGTAAGTTTAATTAGATGAACCCGAATCTGCATTAGAGATGGAGGAAAAGCTGTGTGAAGTGTACTCCAACACATTGAGAATGTAGGAAAGAGTGAAAGAAATTAACAATATACTGGGTGAAGTAACTGTCAATGATCACTACTACCATGAGCAGTTGGATGATCTGGAGGAAATAGGGCCAGATGACACTTTCACAGAGGTGGTAGACGCTGCATTCCAATAGCTTTCCAATGCAGTCAAGAAGTGCGAGCCATGGCTGTGGATATTTGTGGATGACCTCGACTTCCCACTCTAAGCAGGGAGGGAGAATTAGAAGTAGAGGATGATCCTATGGTGGGGATAATCACCATAAAAAATAGCGATGATGAAGATTGTTATCCCATAGAGATCATTGTGAAGAAACCTGTCAAAGTGATGGAAAATAGAAGTGGGAAAGACTACAAGGGCAAGGCTCTAGTGGTAGAACAGTCAAGGACTAATGAGGTAGGAACTAGGAGTGAGAAGAAAGAGCCGGAGAACTCAGTCTTGGCTTAACTCAAGAAGTCCCTAGCAAACATCTCAAATTGGGGATTGTTGATGGAATCCCCCACACACCGTGAGCAGTCTTGAAGTCCCTCACTAATGTGCAGGTGCCGATCGAAATAAATCTGGTACATCTCGCACATATAGTAGGGGCAACATATGCGGTGCAATCTCTAATGTTCTCAGATTCAGAGCTTCCTAAAGGAGCCTAGCACAATCGAGCTCTCCACATCAAGGTAGAATGCCTTGACAAAGTGTTTCCCCAGGTTCTTGTTGACAATGGGTCCGCTTTGAATGTGCTACATTTGAGATTGACAAAGAGTATTGGATCAACCTGGAAGAAATGAGGCCAACCACCCAAACCATACGGCGTATGATAATACCAAGAGGAAGATCCTTGGTATCATTATCCTTACCATAAAGATTGGTCCGATAAAGTTTGATATTAATTTCCAAGTCATTGATATACCAACAACCTTTAAAATGCTCCTGGGAAGGCCTTGGTTGCATCTTGTAAAGGCAGTGTCCTCTAGTCTCCATAAAAAAATAAAGTTCATTCATGAGGGAAAGGTGATCACAGTGGCCGGGGATCCTGAAGTGGTTAACACTTTGGCCAAAATTGAAAATGGGGAAGAACAAGACTAGGAAGTCCAACTGAGTGGTTTTGAATTAGACACAACTTGTGCAGCCATTGCCAAAGAAGGGCCAAAGGAAGAAGTCCTAACTAATGATGAAGCTATCTGGAGTCCACCAGTGAATCAAATGATGGAGAATATATAATATTTTCCTGGCATGGGACTAGGGAAATCTCATCAAGGAATTCCAAAGCAGCCTAGTTTGGCGGTGAACAAAGGAAAGAATGGTCTCGAGTACACTCCTCCAACCCCCAAGGGGCAAAAAGTGTTAAGGATGACTAGGAAGATCTCAGTCTCTTACAACCCTACTCTCAATGGGTATTTTGTAAAAGAAGGAAAGGATTTTCCCTTTTATAGAAATATGGAGCCATGGTTTGATGAAATCGCAACAAAGATGTAACCAGGATTTGAAGTGTTTTTTCAAGATGAGTTCGACTGGGTGACTCATGAAGTCGAACAACAGAAAATGCTAGTCAATGAAAATGACCAAGATAGTTGCATCACTGGGATAGCAAAAATCAAACTGATTAAGACTAGATCTTCCTCTGGTGATCCTATAACATTGATCCAATTGAAGGAGGCACTAAGTCGTCGAGTTCTCGTGAAGGGAGCATGGGAGAAGAAGATAAGGCTCACTTGGAGTCTACCACTTCCCATTGATTTAAAAGGCTTCATTTGCTCCCTCCTACAAGAGCTACATGAGCTTAAGCCTCGTCCTTTCAGAGGAAGAACTGCGTATGCAAAGCAAAGAAGAGGATAGAGAATGATGATCTGTATGTACTGTGCCTGAACCAATTGCAATGGGAAGTCTCGTGAAGGTGGTCAAAGATGTGACTAAGGCATCGGGATGGCATCCCTCAACAGACTCGAAAAGATGGACTTCATAGAAAATGGATTGAGCAGTCTCCACCAATCTTCACCCCTCAAAAAGTTCAGCTTTTGAGAGCACGAGATTGATCAGTTGGTATTCGTGAAGAAACGGGCACCACTGAAGAAAAAGCATCGACTTTCTCAGAAGGAGAAAAAGGTCCTTTGCCACACCTCCTCATCTATCAAGCCACTGAACCACTCCTGAATTAGATAAACATTGGAGAAGACTTCAAGTTTGCTCATGCTATTGAGTCAACCAGCCTAAATACCCCTGACAAAAGCATCAAGCCAGTTATTAAGTCTGTAGTAGAGTCTGTTGTTTATGATTTCTTGTCGGCCTTCCATCTTGAGGAGAGTCCAGAGTCCTTGTATGTCGAGTCTGTTACTCCTTCTTTCATGAATGAAATTTCTGTTTTTGAGTATGACTTGCCTCCTTTTTCTGATGATGATCTTAATAAATATAAAAAATCAATAAAACAATGCAAACTAAAGAAAGCCCAAACCATCCGTGAGGATACTTGGGTTATTAATCTAAGAACCAACCAATGCCTTCGAGAGGTAAAAATTGGCACCACCCTTAATGCGAAGAAGCAGAACAGATGATTAGTCTTTTGAAGGAATTCACCGCGGTTTTTGCTTGGTCTTATGAGGATATACCTTGTATCGACCCCAACATCGTGCAACATCGATTGCCGACTTACCCTAGGGTAAAATCAGTAAAGCAGAAGCTCCAAAGAATATGGCCAGAATAGAGTTAGAAGATCAAAGAAGAGGTTGTGAAGCAGTGGAATGCAGGATTTCTACAAGTGGTAAAGTACCCCTAATGGTTGATCAACATTGTACCAGTACTGAAGAAAGATGGGAAGGTATGAATGTGCGTAGATTTCCGAGATCTTAACAAAGTGAGCCCCAAAGATGACTTCCCATTACCTCACATTGATATATTGGTGGATAATATAACTGGGCATGCTTTGTTATCATTTATCGATGGATTCTTAGGATACAACCAAATAAGCATGCACCCAGAGGATCATGAGAAGACAGCCTTCACCACTTCATGGGAAACCTATTGTTACAAGGTGATGCCTTTTGGATTGAAGAATGCCAGGGTAGCTTATCAGAGCACAGCTACGGCCATATTGCATAACATGATGAACAAAGATGTGGAAGTCTATATGGATGACATGATAGTAAAGTCAAAAGATCGACAAGGGCATATTCCCTCGCTAAGGTATTTCTTTGAAAGAGTCAAGAAGTATCAGCTGAAGTTGAACCCTCTCAGAAGTGTGTATTTGGGGCAACAACAAGAAAGTTGTTAGGTTTCTTGGTGAGTGAAAGAGGAATTGAAGTCGACCCTATCAAAATCAAGGCAATTCAAGAAATGTCCACACCTCGGACTGAGAAGCAAATACGAGGATTTCTGGGTTATATCTAGTATATTAGTAGGTTCATAGCTCAGTTGACTACAATCTGTGAACCAATTTTCAAGCTACTAAAGAAGGATCAGCCCACGGAATGGAATGACCATTGCCGACAAGCTTTTGACAAGATAAAGGGATACCTCATGAACCCACCAATATTGATGCTGCCGGTGGAAGGAGAACCACTTCTATTGTATCTATCTATGGGAAAGTATTCTATGGGCTCTTTGCTATCACAAAAGGAGACAGAAAAAGGGGCAGGGCATGCCATATATTACCTTAGCAAGAAATTCCTAAAATATGAGACATGATACACATCTTTGGAAAGAACCTGTGCTGTGTTGATTTGGGCAACAAAAAGGTTGCGACACTATATGGTTTCCTATCCGGTGCACTTGATCTCAAGGATGGATCCTATCAAATACCTCTTCGAGAAACCAGCCTTAACAGGAAGGATGGACTATTGGTTGTTTTTACTGCCAGAGTTTGATATCGCCTATGTTACTCAGAAATCTATCAAGGGGCAGCCCATAGCCGATCATCTGGCTGCCCACGCCACAGAAGATGGAAGATCCTTGGATGATGCCTTTCCCAATGAAGGATTTGCAATGATGGAAGAAGAAGACACAGTTAATGAATGGCAATTATTCTTTGATGGAACAACCAATTAGAAGGGATGTGGTGTGAGAATATTGCTTGTCACTCCTAATGGCCTTTACTTACCTTCGTCATTCCGCCTCGATTTCCACTGTACAAACAACATTGCTGAATATGAAGCTTGTGCTTTGGGACTAGAAATGGCCCCCGACATTGGGGTTAAAAGAATCAAGATATATGGAGATCCATTCATTGTCATCTGCCAGACACAGGGAATGTGTAAAACTAGAGACGAAAAGCTAAAGCCATATCAAGAACATCTGGAAGAGGTGATCGAACATTTTGAGAAGATCTTGTTCGAAGACTTCTAGAGGGACAACAACAGGTTTGCTGTTGCCCTTGCATCCTTGGCTTTTGTGGTAGAATGCAACCTTATAGCTAAGGTTCGACCATTCATGGTGGAACAAAGAAGCAGGCCCATTTATCAGAATTCAGTGAACTCTCTCATTGTGGATGGTCAGTCTTGGTTCGCTCATATAGTGGATTTCATCAGGGAAAGGAAGTACCCGGTTGAAGCAACTGACAGAGAAAAAAAAGTTTCTGAGAAGATATACCACCCAATTTATTCTTTAAGAGGATTTGTTATACAAGAGATCCTATGACGGAATACAGTTGTTGTGTGTGGATGAAGAACAAGCTACAACCATCATAGAGGAAATTTATCAAGGTCTTTGTGGACCCCACATGAATGCCAAGATGTTATCTAAAAAGATCCTTAGGCTTGGATACTACTAGAACACAATGGAAGCAGATTGTGTGGACTTTGTCAAGAAATGCCACACGTGTTAAATATTTGTTAATATTATACATATCCCACCAACAGAGTTGCATTCACTCAGTTCACCTTGGCCATTCTCCACTTAGGGCATCGACATCATTAGAAAGGTCAACCCCAAGGCATCCAACGGTCACGAGTTCATCTTGGTAACCATTGATTATTTCACTAAGTGGGTAGAAGCTTAATCCTATGCGGTCCTCATATCTGCTAAGGTGGCTAAATTCATTCAAGAAAAAATCATTAGATGGTATGGAGTGCCTCAAGAATTAATATCAGATCAGGGATCCCATTTCTGGGGCAAGACCGAAAAAATCTGCGCAAAGTTCAGTGTCAGAAGGTATCGTTCTACCACTTACAGGCCGCAGACCAATGGGGTGGTGGAAGCAGCCAACCAGAACATCAAAGTCATCTTGCAGAAAATGGTGGAAACACATAAGGATTGGGCTAATAAGTTACCCCTTACCCTGTGGGCATATCATACTTCTGTATGATCCTCGACAGGGGCATCACCTTTCTCTTTGGTATATGGGGTTGAGGCTATTTTACCCGTGGAAATCGTGGTACCATCCCTAAGGATACTTCTTGATAGTCAGCTGCCTAAAGGAGAGTGGGTGAAGGCCAGACATGACGAGCTTAATTTTCTCAATGAAAGGCACATAAAAGCCATAGATAATCTGAAAAAGTATCAACTAAGAATGGTCAGGGTCTTTAACAAAAATGTGAAGCCCCACCACATAGGGAAGGCAAACTTGTTCTTCGAGAATGAAGAATTCCAATTCATGACCCAAGTGAGAAATTTAGGCCCAACTGGAGTGGCCTATTCACTATTAAAGAAATTCTATCAGGAAAAGTTGTGAAACTCATAGACCACAACGGTGAAGAAATACCCAGACTGGTCAACATGGATCAACTCAAGAAATATTATGTTTGAAAGGGTGAATAGCCTGAACTACGTTAGACCTGATTCCTTTTGAGGGATACGTAGGCAACTTGACATGTGCAAGTGCGGTCTCAACCATATAAAGGTAATAAATTGGTTCCTTGATTAATAATCAAAGTATCTTAAAAGGTCATCATAGCTTGTGTTCCCCAAGAATTTCCATTTGGCATTAAAGGCCATTAGGTATCTATCATCCACCCATTAGTTCGTCACTTCTTATCTAGGATTGTGTCCCCTGAGAATAGTCATTTGGTATGCAAGGCCATTAGGTATCTATCATTCACCTATGGTCCATCAACTCTTATTCAGGATTTTATCCCCTAAAAAAAAATTATCACCTGGCACCAGTTTATCAAGGCTAGCTTATTCTCCACCCTTGATTAGTAAAAAAAAAAAAAAAAAAAAAAGAGTTTGATGCAACAATGGTAAAGGCTTGTTTGAGTCATTAGCTAATGAGTAATGCTTTGTTAAATCATAATATCTCTTTTGTTTGTGATGGTTTTAGGAAAAGTCATGAGCTCATTAGATGAGACGTTGAGGAAATGGACCTTAGGTATAAACATGAGGGCGTCGGGATTGCTGGAATTCATGAATGTGTCATTTCTTGGCCGAATTGGATGTGTGAAGCTACATCACCAATTATTCCGGCAGGTGCCTCAACATTGGGATGCCAAACTGTATGTATTTCGGTTTGGATTAGTAGAGATCTGCCCAACTCTCGAATAATTCTGGGTTTGTATGTTATCTCCACCCAAAGGCAGTTTGCTCCAACCATCTTTGAAGAAAGATTACTCAGAGAAAATTCAGGACTTCTTTGGATGGAAAGAAGAAGAAGCAGTGAAGCAATTTGTCAGGTATGGGAAGATCAAAAATCTGAAGATGGCCTAGATCTTCATCTAATATCTACCAATGGGAGGAATCCATCAATAGAGATCACATGATAATTATTTACTTCGCATGATAGCTTGTTATGTTCTCGATACTCCCGGACGTGGTGCACCGTCCATTCTAATTGAGGTAGTAAAATAGTTGAAGAAGGGAGGTGACATCATCCCTATGATGCTTGCAGAAACACTCAAGGGATTTGATGATATGAGTTGTGGCCACAAATTCAGATTAGATCATTATCAAGGGAGTCCTGCTGTTTTTCAGATTTGGCTCCTCGAGAAATTGAAGGTAGCCAAACCATTAAAAGGAGGCCCACTCAGAGCTCTTTACTACCAGGATAAGAGGGAAGTTTTAGAATTTGACCTCACCATTGATTGAGAAAAGTACTTGTAGGAAAGAACTGTACAAGATATCACATGAAGGTGTTCAGGGAGGCCACAAGAAGATTTTCTGATGAAGACCCCTGGATACAATTATGTCAGGTTGATGGGATTGATTCACACATCATTTTATTTGCTTACATACATCAGTCGACAATATGGGCTCGAGGCGACGGACCCAACAGAGTTAATGAACTTCACCCACCTCAAGAGTTGTCTTCCCACCTTATTACTCACCTATCCTATCTATGGTAGGAAAATTGTTCCCCTTTTCATGTAATTCACCTAGTAATAGAATGAGGAAGTATTTAGATTCTCGTGTAATCTTGAATATTTTAATTATGACTTGAGTTATGGAATTGATTATGCTTGAACATTGCCAACAAAAAAAAAAAAAAAAAAAAAAAAGAAAAAGAAAAGATTTTTTTTGCATCGAAGGTAAGTTTTCATTCATAAGATGCTAAAATAAAATGATGAACAAACAAAGGTGGGGGGGAAAGAAAAAGGAAAATATACATGTGTTTGTGTTTACAAGAAATACAGGAACAAATCCCTATGGGTCAAAAGTCATCATCTGAACCATACTCTGAATCATCTCCATGGAGTACTAAGGAACTCGCGGATGCTAATCCAGCCTGCTTCTGCCTCTGTGTCATATCCTGAATCAGTGCATCCCACTATGCAATTCTCTGCTCGTGGGAACTAACTTGGATCTCCAAGGTGGCAATCCTCTCACCTAAGGAATATAGGAAAGGATCAAGAAGAAAAATAATGAAAGAAAAAGGGCAAAAAGAAAGGAAAAGGGGAAAGTATGAAATACCTTGGCAACTATCACCTCGCACAGGCCATAGTGCATCCTCCTGATCTCAGAATAGATCTCTAGAGACACCTGAGAAAGAGCATATCAGCCAAAGGAAGTCAAGAGTCAATAGAAGGATGATCAAATACTCACATAGTCATAAGGAACGGGGAGCCCAAGGGAAGCATCTACATATGTCTTCCGCTCCAGAAGATGAGGGAGACTGGGGTTGGCCGCATTGGGATAGTTCCAAGTAAGGAAACTATGGAAGGAGGTGCTAGCAACTTTGAGAGACCCACCTGCACTGGTAGAGGGTCCCGCTTGGGAAGGATCAACAGCACTGGCATGCGACTGAACAATAGAAGAATCTACACGTTGCACTCTCCCCTGAAAGAACATCAATAAGATCAAAACAAGAAAGAATTTAAAGGAAATACTCAAAAAAGGGCAACATACCACTGGACCATCAGGATTAAGAGGGGTGCATACTATCTCCTCCTCTAGGAAGGCTCTGTAGTCCCTATCCTGATCAAGAAATGAGTCATCCCATTCTCCGTCAGTCAAATCTTCATCTTGTCTGCTAGGATGATCTCTGGGCAGTGCATAGTGGGTGAAGGAAGACCAGGAGAGGGGCATGACTCGATATCCTACCATTGGGGTACTACTCTCTCTCCCAAATACCAGACATGGCCCCAAATGCCCCAAAAAAGGACTCGATTCTCGGATAAGTGTTTGGCCAATGCGAATCCTTCACAATCTAAAAAATACGTGGTAATGGAATGGTCTCCAGGTGACCTGCAAATCCAAGGAAAAGTAAGTACATCATGAGATAGAAGGAATTTCAGTTGCAAACGTGGCGTACTTCGGTGAGATCATTCAAAAGAGAATGAGCAGTGGTCCCCGAAGGATGGTGCCGAACCCTGATCACCTGATTGTCCCCCCACCTCGTGGATACAAGGAAGAAGAATGCCTGAGGGTCCCTTAGTCTGGGATCTATGGTCTCCAAGTGCTCAAAGCACTAGGGCTGTTTCAAGAGATTAAAGTATAAAAGTGTAATCCAAATGAATGAAAGGAAATGGGTACAAGAGGAAAGTTACATGCAGAATGTTGCCTGCCCCCTTGAGGCCGCTGTCTCCATATGACAATAGGTTTAGGGTTTGCAGGAGATATGCATAGGCGGACCCACCCCAGTCCTAAGAATCTACCATACGAAGATCTTGGAGGAAGAACACCAAGCGGATGTCTACTCCCCCTTTGAGGTTACTGAAAAGGCACTGACCCACAACAAATAGCAAGAAAGAACGGGCCACCTGTGATATGTTGCCTAGGTTCTCCCCCAGGCCGACTTTCCACCATCGGGCACTTATCTCCCCCAGATGGATGTGTGTCTGGCGAACTGCAATGGTAATGCCGGTCAAGTCAGCGAACTCCCTGATAGTCGGAATCCTGGGTAGGGTCATGGGTCTACCCCCAAATGGTATGCCCATCAAGGCATAAAAGAACAGAGGCGTGATGGTGGTCTCACCAACAGGGAGATGAAAAGAATGAGTACTAGGCCACCACCGCTCCATCAGGGCCCCCACTAATGACGGATTGAACTTTTGGGTCTCTTCAAGGGCTAGCCAGCATAGGTATGATGCATCAACTACCTCCTTCACTCTACGAGGAAGCATCCTATGCCATGACTGAACCATGTTCGGATGGCCATACAATGCCAGGGTAGGTGGTTCCCTCCCCTCATGCTAATGGAAATAACGAATAAAAAAAACAAAAAAAAAAAAAAACAAACAAAATAAGAATAAAATATGATTAAAATAATAAATACAATGTAAAGACTTACCAGGAACCCCATACAGAGTTACGAATGTGATTCCGACTGTCATGAAGAGTCTGCCCGGAGTAACAATCGGCCAAGTCCTCATCCCTATGGGAAGAACTGCTGCAAGTCTCAAGCTGGACTTTTCCCAAAGTCTTTCTCTTTCTCCTTTTAGCCATATTTTCAAAAATCACAAAAAGCCCCAAGAAGTTTTTCAATTTGTAAGAAGCCCCAAAAAGTTTCCCAATTTATAAGAAACCCCAGAAAATTTTCCAATTTGTTCAAAAGCCCACAAGAATATCAAATTCTCCAAATAACTCCTCCCTCAAGAACAAGATGAAGAACTTCAAGAGTAAGATGAAGGTTTTCAAGAACAAGATGAAGAAACTTCAAGAAAAAGAAGGAAAACTTCAAGAAAAACCTGGGGACTCCAGAAACTCAAAACCCACTTACTCAGAAAGTTAGAATGAGGAATGGACAGGGAAGCGGGACCATTTTATAGGAAAAAATTTGTTTTCCAAGAAATTTTTTTTTTTTTTTGAGATTCCAAATTCAAGGTGCAAACCAAAGTTTCTTACTACCAACTACCAAATTCAAAATTATTTTGGTGGTAGTTGCAAATTATATCACATGGGAAGTAAAAATTCAAAGGAAAGGTAAAAATTCATGTGGTAGGTAGAAATTATATCACATAAAAAAGAAGAAAGTAAAGGTCAAAATTTTATTGGTCAAAATTCAAGATTAAAAAGCGAGAGTCCAAATCAAAAGCAAAGGGCAAGATTCCAAATCAAAGAGCCAAAAATCAAGAATTAAGGAAAAATCAAGAAGAAAAAAAATTGTAAATACCCGGCTCCAGGTGGCCCAATTTCATGGACCCGGCCCCAGATGGTCCAATTTCATTGACCCGGCCCCAAGTGGCCCAATTGCATTTACCCAGCCCCAGATGGCCCAATTCCATTGAACCAGCCCCTAGTGGCCCAATCGTATTTATCTGGCCCCTTGTGGCCCAATCCCTTTGAATCAGTTCCGAGTGGCTCGATCTCATAGACCAAATCCCAAGGACTGGCGGATGGAAGTCCAGCCTAGGAAGAATAATTTTCATAAACTAAAATCTTCTGTAGGGAGGGCTAAAATCTCTGTAAATAATGGACAAATCCCTAGGACTGGAAGATGGAAGTCTAGCCTAGGAAGAACATTTTTCATATACTAACATTTTCTACAGGGAGGGCTAAAATCTCTTCAAAACGTTAGTTCAACATCTTCTAACAGGATTGGAAGAGCAGCAAATTCCTTTCCCGCAATAGGTAGTCCAGGTAAGTCCTAAAACTCTAAAAATTTGGGAGATATTATCTGTTGCATTTTTCAACTCCGTCATGAATGAGCAAGATGACAACAGTATATGCTCCGGGTGATAAAATGTGATCGTTCTTTTTTTTATCCTTCGGCCGTTGGCATAGGCCTCAGCCAAAGAGGGGCATTCTATAGGCAACCAATTTTGTCACACTCCTTCGGCTATAATGAAATGTGGATCTTGGATATGACTTCTGGCTTATGATCAATAGAGATGATGATGGAAACATTCTCCTACCCGAAACCTTGGAAACCCCTGCACGGGAGAGAAGGGGGTCTAACTTTAACTTTCTATATATGAAGGAATCTGGTCAAAATACATAGATGGATAGTGCTCGAAAATCTGACCGACGGATCTCTCGTGATCATCCCCAAAAAATTATACTTTCCCGCACGTATGCTGTGCACACGGATAGTCCCACTGGAAACCTGAAAAAATCCCCCACCTACACTAAACAACCCCACCTCACTCCATAGTAGTGAAGCTCTGCCCTCTCTCCTCCCCTCCGCCTCTTGAGTTTCTTCGGGTCTTCGGAGTGATCTTCGTCAAGATCCGAAATCTTGTTTGGATCTTTGAAGTGTTCTTCGGGACTTTGAAGATCTTCAATCCAAGTTCTTAGTCCAATCCAGTTTTTGCCAAAAGTAGTGTGTTCTTCAACCCCCTCCTTTGAGTGTTCTTGAGTTTTACCAGAAATAGAAACCCCACCCTTTTGAGGTTCTTTGGATTTACGAAGAGATCTTTATTAAGATCCAGAACTCTGTTCGGATCTTTAAAGTGTTCTTCGGGACTTTGGAGATCTTCAATCAATTTTTAGGTCAATCCATTTCTTTCCAAAAATAGCAGTTCTTAACAGAAGCTAGGGGTGTCAATATCTAAACCAGACCAGTTAAATCGAACCGGACCAAACCGATTAAGCCCGATCCAAACTGAACCGATGGCTTATTGGGCCGATTTCGGTTTGTATTTTAAATTGAATTCAGTCTCGGTTCGATTTGGGTTAGACCATTGGGCCACCGGAAATGCCAAAAATATGCACCAAAATCAGAACCGATCCAAACCGACTCGAGATAAAATCGAACTTAACACTCACTAACCTAAGTGGGCCCACAGGCCCAACACTCAAGTGGGCGAAGCCCAAGTGTCCAACCGGACCAACACTAGCCCAACGCCCAAGTGCCCAAGCCCAACGTTGATCAACTATTCAACTTCAACCTGTCAAAAGGATTTTAAAACCCTAATTTTTCAAAAGAATAAAAACCTAGGTTAGTGAGCGAGTGACGCTGTGACGGAGTGTCAGAGTGAGCAGCAGCGGCTATGGCTAACGTCGCTGACTTGAAACTTGAAGACTTGAAGTTGCAGCGGCTATGGGTTCTGAAACTTGAAGCTGAAAGTGAAGATTGAAGCCTTAATCGCATGCGAAGTTCACACTTCACACTACTCTGAAGTCTGAACCCACTTCGAAGCCTGCTACCTGCTGGTTGCCGATTGTCCCTCGACGGTAAATTTTGAAGCCTGCTGGTTGCCGATCGTCCCTCGATAGGTAAATTTTAAAGCATGCTGGTGCTGGTTGCCGATCGTCCCTCAACAGGTAAAACTCTTTTTTTTTTGTTTGATTGCATGGTTTGCACATCGACAGCGATGATAGGTAAAGCCGTAAAGCTTGTGCTTTAATTGAGAACCAATGTTTCCCTCCTCTAACAACCGATTTGAGACCCCTGCAACCTTCAAGTTCTCTCTTTACAAATTTCAGCTCTTTCTCTGATACTCCAGCCTCCAGGTATATCCTCTTTTGATTCAAGATTCTCATCTTTTTTTGGCCCTTTTGTGAATAAAATATCTGAGACTCTGAGTTGTTAACATGTAAATTTGAAGTTAGCCGTAAATGGTGATATAATAGAACTGAAATGGGGTATCCGAGTATGGTTGTGAGGAGTTGGGTTGCATTAGTTGGATTTTAAAGAGGTTTATCATCCAATTAAACCCTTCTAAATTTTTAATCTATTTGGTTGATCAAGTATTAAAACAAGATTCAAATTTCAGTCAATTTTATCCTTCCATATTTTATTTTTGAATCTTATTTCTATTTTTTCAACTTCTTCAAATATGAAAATTTGAATCAAATTTCAGCATGCAATAGTGTATTATATAGGGCTAATTTAAAGAGGTCATTTTTGAATTTGTAATGCTTGGTATTCTTATTTTATTAACATGTCATATGTTTTATTATCAGTTATAGAAATGTCCATCAATATAGAAGATGAGCCCGATTGTGGGTCAGATGTTGATGTTATGTCTGATGATGGACCATATATTCTTGGAATTCCATCAACAGAACCTTCAAGTGTCGTAACACTTGAAACAAATGAAACTACCAAAAGGAAAAGAAGGAGTGTAGTTTGGGATGAGTTCACAATCATTGATGGGAAGGGTTTTGATGATGGGAAGAACCGAGCTGAATGCAAAAGATGTAAGCAAGTTTATAAGGCTGATAGTAATATTAATGGAACTGGAACCCTTAGGAGACATATTCTACATTGCCCAAAAAGGGAAAACAAAGGAAACACAAGCACCCAAATGATTTTGGGTGTAAATGAAGGGAAAGTGACGTTAAGAGACAAAAAAGTTGACCAAGATTTTGTGCGGGACAAAATTACAAAGCTTATTGTGAGACATGAGTTACCTTTAGTTTTTGTTGAGTATGAGGAGTTCAGAGAGTTAATTACATACCTTTTTTCAGGCTATACCCATATTGCTCAAAACACACAAATGTCGGATATTTTGAGGTTATACAATTTGGAGTCCATTAGAATCAGGAATTTACTTAATTCATTTGCTGGGAGGATTTCTTTGACAAGTGATTTATGGACATCTATCACTAATGATGGATACATTGCTTTGACTGCCCATTACATTGATAAGGATTGGTTGTTGCCTAAGAAGTTGTTAAAGTTTTGCATCTTGCCACCTCCACACACTGGCATCCATATTTGTGAAATGGTTTCAAAAATCTTGTCTGACTGGGGTATTGATCGGAAATTGTTTTCAATTACTTTAGATAATGCCATAGCTAATTTCTACTTTGTTGACTTGCTGAAGAAAAATTTGAATTTGAAGAATGCTCTTTTATGTAGAGGATTACACTTTCATAATAGGTGTTGTGCACATATTCTCAATCTTATTGTACAAGATGGAATGAAACACATAGATGACTCTGTGGTGTTGGTGCGATCTAGTATAGCCTATGTGAAAGGATCACATGCAAGAAAAGTAAAATTCTTAGAAATTTGTAAGCAGTTGGGATTACAAAGTAGTAAGGGCTTACGTGCTGATGTCTCCACAAGGTGGAACTCAACCTATCTCATGCTTGATTCTGCATTATTTTATTATAAAGCATTTGAGAACCTTGAACTAATGGATGACAACTTTAAAACTTGTCCTAGTTTTGAACAATGGTTGAAGATTGAGAGATTAACGAGTTTTTTGTATCCCTTCTATGCAATTACTGTTTTGCTTTCTGGTTCCAAGTATCCCACAGCAAATTTATATTTTGAAAATGTTTGGGAGATTCACAAAAGTTTATTAGAAGAGGTATCACATGGGCTCAACTTTATGAAGCCAATGGCAGTGGAAATGAAGAAAAAATTTGACAAATATTGGAGTGAATATAGTCCAATTTTGGCCATTGCTTTGGTGTTTGATCCTCGATATAAACTTAGTTTTGTGACTTGGGCATTTTCTAATCTTTGCAACCTGGACTTAAATGCATCTACAATGTGCAACAATGTGAGGAATTCTTTATATCAATTGTTTGATGAGTACAAGAGTATGCAACGAAGTGACTATGATGTTCCTACACTTACCCATCGTCTTGGGAGATCTAGAACAAGATTTGTAAGTAAATTTACATTCTGATAGTAATTTTGATTTATTTTTTAATACAAGTTTTCAACATTCGTTGCTAATCTTATTAATGATTCATATTTCGGCTGTTTCTCAATTTTCATAGGAATTTATGGTATCCAAGCTTGCTGAGATGGATAATGGAAGTAAATCTCAATTAGATATATATCTAGATGAACCCAAGATCTCATTCAATGATAATGAATATGATGAGTATGATGTGTTGGCATTCTAGAAAGCAAATGGGTCAAGGTATCCAGATGTGGCTCGAATGGCTCATGATGTCTTGGCCATACCAATTTCCACAGTTGCTTTAGAGTCGGATTTTAGCGCAAGGGGCCATGTTATTGATAAATATCGGAGCAAACTCCTACCTACCAATGTTAAAGCATTAATATGCCTTCGGGATTGGATGTTTGCTATAGACTTCAGAGGTAATTTTTCATTCAATATATTTTTCATTTTTAATTGTCTTAATTAGTTAATTAGTGTCTTATTTTAATTTGTATGTAGCTGAGCCTTTTGATGATCCCACCGATGTGGATAATACACTTAGAAATGTACTGGAACTATTGCACATTGAAAAGGAGAGAAGTGCAGTAGTTAGTTCTTCAGCTGGTCCTACTCCTAGAGAAGGATAAGCTCAATCTTATTGAATAGGTATACCGTAGTTTACATTTGCACATATTTCATAATTTATGTTTTGACAGTATCACTATGTTGTCTTAAATCTTCTTTCACTTTTGGTTGCAGTTTCTTGGAATGGTAAGAGTGTAACTACTCAACACATCATTTTGGAGGACAAAGGGCTGCAACATTTTAAGGGAATATTAAAATATTTTGAGAAAGAAGATAGTCATTTGATATTTTGATGTAATATTAAATACTCTTTGAATGTTTTAGGTGGATGTTCTATGGTTTGTTTGATACTTTGACTTGTATTAGTTATTGGCACACTATCTCTATTTTAGGTGGGTGATTCCATGATTGAATCATTTTAATTTTTTGGTGGTCCGTGGTTGATTGAATGATTTGAATATTTGGTACTTTGATAGTTTAATACTTTATAGTTTGATGACTTGATGTCTTGATGTTTTGATCTATGTTTTGTGCTTGATAAATTATTAGGTTTTCATGTACAGGAATTCCTTTTTTCATGACTTGTTTTTTCATGTATGGGAATTCCTATTTACTATTGGATACTTGGATTTTCATACTTTTACTGCCTTATTTGGTTGATCTTTTTCCACCATAATTCAGTAATAGTTGTGTTTTAATTATATTTGTCCACTAAATATTGGTATACACTAATACACTATACACTATACAGGCTCACAATGTGAAAAATAAATAAGGAAATCCTATGAACAGGTCCATACCGGCCCAAAGGGGTAGGGCAAAGGATGAGTTCCAAAGGATGAACTGTGAATGGAGCACAGATCAGAAAAATTTTGTGTAAGAAATGTAACTGCACTAATGTCTAAGGGGAATATTTTTTCAAATTTTATCAAACAATAGGTGAGCATTGAAAATTCTGACCTTCTTCATTCCTAATCCATAACAGGCAAGAGACCTTCAAACAGAGAAGCTCAGGATTGTATACTTGTCATTTAATGGTGGAATTTACTTTATTCAGGTATGCTATTGTCTCTTACAATTTCCTCCTTCTTTACCTTCCACTTATATGCTTCATTTTTGCTACCAAGTTTACTTAATTTCTAATCTGCTATTTTAGCTGTTGTATTCTAGCTGGCCTCTACTCCTTTTCATCCAATTGAGCACCTTCTACCATTAATTTGCATGTACTTGTTTCATTTTTCCATATAAGCTTCGCTACAGTCTAAATTTCTTATGGGATGGTGATTATGTTCACTTTTGTATCGGGGTAAGGGGGGGGATCAAGGGAGGGGAGAGTAAAGGTGGGACTCAACCCCGGGTCTTGCCTGCAACAAGAGAAAGACCTTCTTAGGGACCTGCAAATTCTAACATCTCTGATTTGTTTGCTGGTTGTTATTGCTTTTTGCATGCTGTGGTAGTTGCACAATCACATGGGTTATCCAAATTTATATCTTCAAGGGGTTTATTCTGTTACATATATTCATTAGTTGAACATTGGTTAGTGCTTTAGGTATTATAATGCCTCTATTGCTTGTTATTTTCTGTATGGTCCAACTGTAGATGATTTGATAAGGTTTGTCTTTGGATATACCTGTGGATAAATGACAACAGTGTTGCGGGAGCCATTGGAAAGATATTTATTGCAGGTTTGTCTTTGGAACTATAGCCTTATTGCTTTACAGTCTCATGGTGGTCCTCTGACTTTTTTCTTAATATTTCTACATAATATCTTCACTTGTTAATGTGCAATTGTTTGTTCATTTTTTCCCAGTCGTATCTTTTACTGCAGCACTTGGTTTCGTTTTTTATGGAGGGAAGTGAGTCTTCTCAATTTTAAAGCATCTGCAATTGATCTAGATTCCTGTTAACATAGTTGTCAAGGTGTGTCTTGGCAGCTTGTTGGTGTCATTTTTGTTTTTCACCCCTCCACCGCCTTGGGTCACCTAGCCACCTTGACAACTATGCTTTTCACGTGTGTGCTTTGTTTAGTTTAAAAGCTTTTGGATCTACTGGAGTTATTGTCATATCTTTTGTTCTACTTGTAGATTAGTTTTCATGCTGAGGAACTTCCCTATTGAATCTGAAGGGCGAAGAAAGAAGCTCCATGAGATGCGTGCTTTAAACTTATCAGTTCAACCATCTGATGGAATTAGCATTGCTGCTAGCATAATGGTCACAAATATTGGCACAGGGTGTTTCAGAAAATTTTATTTATTTTGCTTTTATTTCATTAGATTGAGGAAAATTTTGGGTAGTAAATAAGACCTTTACAATTTAGCAATTGAGAAATGAAATTCTTTCCCAATTTTAAGATATAAAGGAAACTAAATCCGCATTGTTAGGGAAATGATTTGCTGAGTTAGCTTATGAGAACTAGTTATACCACTATGTGGTTCATTGGATAAATTTCTGATTTTGCAATGGGTTGAACCAGAAAATCATGTATCTTACCAATATTATCCTAGAAATTCTTAATGGCAGTCATGATCAATGTTCAACATCTAGAATAAGACTAAACTGAAACACAAATTGTTTAAATCGCTTCATTCGATGAAGTCATACCCACCCAAACTCCAAAGGATGAGGCCCATGTTCATTTTGTTTTTCAATTATTTGTCGGTTTCCTAATGGCTCCATACCGGTTTAAACAACCGATCCAAACTGAAATGAACCTGATAAATCCAAACCGGTACCAACCTGAACCCAAACAGCACCGAAGCCGACACCGGACGGAAATCGATAAATCCTTAATGGGGCGGTTTCGGTTAGTTCCAAAGTCACACCGAAACCGGTGGAACCGGACTGAAACCGCACCAACCCGGACCGTTGACACCCCTAGCAGAAGCTCTACTGAAGTGCAACCTCAGCCTAGCTCTCCCCTAGCCTATCCCTAGCGGAAGCTCTACCGAAGTACCACCTTAGCCTAGCCCTCCCCTAGCCTATCCCCAGCGGAAGCTCTATCGGAGTGCTACCTCATCCTAAGCCAGAAAATAGCCTTCCTTAGCCGAAGCTCTGTCCAAATCCAAATCCAGAAATAGCCTTCCCTAGCCGAAGTTCTGTCCGAACCCAAACCCAAAAGTAACCGTTCCTAGCCAAAACTCTGTCCGCATACCATCATATTCAACATCTCTCAAGAAAGGAAGTTAGAGGTCAAGACTATCTTCACTTGAGCCAGCAGAACACGAAAGACAACCCGAACGGGTACTAATCAAGGGCCCACCCCTCTTAACCTGAAACAGGGGTTAAGTTCAGGTACAGTTTCTCAACCTAATTATCATCATGTAGACTTTATATAGACCTTGTTTTAGTATATACAGTAATTTGAATTCAATTAATGTATATATGTGTGATAACTTAGCCATGCATGTGGAATAGTAATAATTGTGAAAAATACTCGTTCTTAAGCATCTAGTAGGAAGATCAATCAAATTGAGTAGATTGGGTGCCTAACACCTTCCCAATTCTATAACCTGACACTTACCCTAATCTCTGGACTAGACCAAACTTCGGGCCCTTTTCTCAGGAATTTTGCCCACCCCGGGTCCTAGGCCCATAACCCTAGGTGGTGACTCCAAACCTTATTTGTATGATACCGATCCTTGTATTGGACCATCATCAAACCCCCGTCTCAAATGATAAATTTTACACTCTTACGAAATAGGCCTCCACGTATCTCTGAGTGGAAATACGGTGGTGCGGGGCCCACAAACAAAGCGCGCACATGACACGAACCCCTCCCCTCACATGAAAGAGAAAGAGAGAGGAGAGAGGATGGGATGCAAGTCCTTTTTCCCCTAAGGGAAGAGAGACATCAGTCCATCTCCGGCCACTCCCCTCACAGCAGCCGGTGCATTGGTTAACCCGAATGACAACACTAGGAATTCATAATGACGATATCGGGTTCTAAAAGTTGTCTTTGGTATATCACTGCTCTTTATCTTGAGCTGATAATAACCTGATTTGAGATCAATCTTTGAAAACACTTTAGTACCTTGCAGTTGATCAAATAGGTCGTCGATGCGTGGCAATGGATACCGGTTCTTAATGGTCAACTTGTTTAGTTCCCAGTAATTGATGCACATACGCATACTACCATCCTTCTTCTTAACAAATAAGACTGGTGCACCCCAAGGTGAGACACTTGGGTGTATAAACCCATTTTTCAACAATCTTGCAACTATGTCTGTAGCTCTTTTAATTCGACTGGTGCCATTCTATACGGAGCTATAGACACTGGGCCAGCTCCAAAAATTGAGTCAATGGCAAACTCCAGCTCTCTATCAGGCGTTAGCTGGGTTAAATCATCTAAAAAAATGTCAGGGAATTCCTTGACCACTTCCAATTCCTCTAATGAAGTAACCTTTGCATCCACATCCAGTACTGATGCAAGGTAGCCCTGACATCCATCTTCTAATAATTTCACCGCTTAAAGGTAGATATAATAGTCTTTTTTGGTCAACTCGACCTTTCAGCTTGATACATAAGCTCTACTCCTTTGTCATCCTTCATCTTAACTTTTTTCTCAGCACAGATCACATTATTCCAATGAGCCGACAACCAATCCATTCCCAGAATGACGTCAAAATTCTTCATATTGAATTTGATAAGCTGGATATCTAGTTTCTTTCCATTAATCTCAACTAAACATGGCCCACACACTTCTTTCAACTGTTCCACAGTCCCCGTGGGCGTGCTAACTACTAACTTACATTTTAAGGTCTTAGATGGTACATCAAGCTTCTTAGCAACTCTCTTAGACACAAATGAATGCAAAGCTCTGGAATTGAATAAGACATATACAGGTATACCTGATATAGATAAGGTACCTAGCATTGTATTGCATATAAGTATAACATGTTGCTCATATTTTAATCACAAATCTTTTAATTAAAGTGTACCTGCTACTACTTCAGTACTGGCTTCAGCCTCTTCAGGTGTTAGGGCATACATCCTTCCCTGAGGTTGGTTTTTTTGAATCAATGCAGGTCTATAAATAAGGGGCAGATTTGGCAGTGCCACTGCTGGGTACCGGCAATCATTGGTGAAGTGGCCGTACGAATGACAATTATAGCATCAGTTTGGTAATGTCTGAACTGGAGTGGGAGCTCTCTATACTAATCTTGGTACAGCTAGAAGACGAGGGGGTCTTGAACCCATAGGCACCACACAGGCGACGCTAGATTGGTGGGTTCAACATTCCCAGGCACCCACCAATCAGAACAGAGATTTTACTGTTCTCTCTCGTCCTTCATCCCACCTTGGGGAAACCACTACAGGTCGATTCAACCTTATTTTCCACAAATCCAAGGCTCCAAATCATGATTCCAACCTAGATCTAAGTCGATCCAAAGTATTGAGCATGGATCTTACCTCTTTGCTTAGAACACATCAAAACCCCAAATCTTCTCTTTAACTTAAGAGATCAACAAATGCTTCACAAATTTTGCAAGTCTTTCTCTAAATCCATCATAAACAACACATATGACCTTTATTAAACCTTAGATTCATATTCTCAAGAGATAATAACAAGATCTAAATGATTGCTATCCAAATCGAAGGGTTTCATAAGGGTTTAAGGAATATAACTTTATTCACCTCAAATCGTAGATCTCGAGATGATGATCGTTAATCTGACGCCGAAATCGAAAGATTCAACCTCGGTGACGGACAACAAACATTTTCTCCCCAGTTTCTTCCTTCTTCTTCCCTTCTCTCTCCTTCTTTTCTCTCTCTGCTTTACTTTTCTCATCCACTGTGTAAAACAATAAATGTGGGGAAAGAAAGGTAATAAATGCTATTTATAGTGGGATCAAAATATCTAATGATCAGAGTGGTAGATCACACTGGTGGATCTGATCCATCCATGACCACCCACCAGTCGGCCAATACTTAGCCCAAACATTGGGATTTTTGATTGGGCTCGGCCCCGACACACCTTTTACTCTCTGTAGTCGATTTAACACGCGTACTTAACATAGAATACAACCATGTACCTTTATTGTGCGTACATGGCCTAGTGATACATGCAAGTACACGGCTTGGACACGCGGACTTCACTAGGCACGGACTCTAACCCATCTGGCCAACCTGAGTTCAGAGTCACCCTTGCCACCATGTTCCATAAGGTACCCGGCACGGTTCGCTTGGGTTCTGGTCCTGCAAGACCAAGTCGAACCAACTGAAAAATTATACCGGATTTAGAAAGTAGGGTATCACAGTTACTCCTTGATGTTGTACTAGGAATTGACACTTGTCCCAATTAAGCTTATTTGCAATGGAAAATAACCCATCATAATAGATGTAAACTCATTAATGGTAGCGATGGAAAAAAGCCATCTCAAAATGTCGTGACAATAATATATCCGTCCCAATTGATAAATAATTAGCAACAGAAATATATCTGTTCTAAATGGTTTATTTAGGGATGAAAATTTGGTCCGTCGCTAAAACAGTGTCACAAATGCCCTATTTTCTTGTAGCGATGGGAAAAATTCGTCCCAAAATGTTGTGACAGTAATATATCTATCCCAATTAATAAATAATTAACGATGAAAATATATCTGTCCTAAGTGGTTTATTTAGAGACAAAAATTTGATCCGTTGCTAAAAAAGTGTCACAAATGCCCTATTTTCTTGTAGTGACATAATGATAATCCCCCACTTCTCCCCCAATAATTGATTTCTTGGGGAATTAGTAACCAAGAATACCTACTTTCGACATCTTGTATCCACATCAGTCTTCATCGCTTCCACAATCTTCTCAATGCTTCAATTTTTATTTTTATTTTTATTTTGAAACAACCTTAAATTCTTCTTCCACCATATGTGATGGATCATAGCACATACAAGAAGTTTTACAACCTCATCCAACTTATTATTTTCAGTGGTTGTATATCTTAACCAAGTCATAGGATCTGAAATTTTATTAGGTGGACCACCGTTGTGGGTATATAATGTATAAATTTTTCCCCTAAATGTTTGTAGATGAGGGGCATTAAAAAAACGAGATGGTTGCAACTTTCCATTCCCGCCCAACAAAGAGAGCAATTTTGCCCCACTGGAATGCTTCTTCGAATCAATTGGTCATTTGTCGGAAGAGCATACACTAGGCACCTCCATGTTGTATAGGACTGCCTAGGAATGTTCCCAACAAACCAAATAGAATTACACCATTCCACATTTCTTGATCGTCTTTTAACAATGTCCCATGCAGATTTGGTGGAAAAAACTCCATCTGAAGTGCCTTTCCAAATGACTAAATCATCCATCCATACCTTGCTGCAAAATGGGGATAGTTGCAAGATTTCTCCAAATAATCACAAGGTTAGAAGAAACTGGTGGGCCAGGGTGCTACTTTCCATCCTTTATATAATTATTTTACTGAAGCAAGGCGATCGGATTCACTCACCAAATCTCTTCAACGGAATTCCCAAAGGATTGTCAAGCCACATCCTAACAATGGGGCCATTACCCACAACATGGTGAATATAAGGCTCCGCTGGGTCCTATACTTGAGGACCTTCCTCCAGACCCATGAGCAATTTTTTGGTGTTTTAACAGTCTAGATAGAATCATTTTTTAGGTACCAATCATTTTTTAGGTACCTTGCATTCACCCATTTAACCCATAACCTATATTTCTTGGCAACAATCTACCAGACTAGCTTAATAGTCCCAACTATATTTATATCTTTAATTCTTCTAATTTCCAACCCTCCTTCATTTTTAGGTTTATTACAAGATATGAAATAGACCTTCCATTCAAGAGATGGACCGTTCCAGGGAAAATTTTGAGAAGAAAGACTCCAATTTCCTGATGACTCCTTTTGAAAGTACAAAAATTCTTGACCAATAAATGTAGCATCCCAGAAGGAAAGATGTGAGTAGTTGGATCCGACCCGCAAAAGATAAGAATCAAGCTTTCCATCCTTCTATTCCGCCTCACCAGGTCAAGAATAAATTAGAAATCTGCCATGGAGAGCTTACATGATACAAGGGAAACTCAAAGGTACCTGGTAGATAACTTGGTATCCATAAAATTTGTCAATTCCAAGAGTTGCAGTTGGATTGGGTAAGACCCCCTAATATAATAGAGGACTTAGCCCCGTTGAGTTTTAACCCAGAGTAGGTTGCAAACTCATCTAGGACCCCCAAACCTGCCGATATAGAATCTCTAGTGTTCTTCATAAATATCATAAGATCATCTACAAAGACAAAATGGGTAGAGTGAGTACTCTTATGTGAACGGATCAAGTTCACGTACGAGAATGTTCTCGCATGTCACTGGTCTGTGGATTTAGAATCTATTAAATGAAGAGAGAGAAAATTGATTCTAAATCCACAGACCATGATCGTTCTCGTATGTGAACCTGATCCGCTCTCTACTCTTATTGGCGCTGCCTTCTCTTTCAAGGTTCCTCATCACCCCCGAAATCCCTTCCATTGCAATAGTGAATAAATAGAGAGAGGGTCCCCTGGCCTTCTCTTTCTAGGTTTTTCTTATTGTCAATACATTACACTTACCTATAAAAAAAGTCTTTGTTATCATGAAAATTTAGACGTAGACCAAAATAGTTTGGAGTGTTGGGATTCAAATCAGCTTAGGACTCGTAATATTGCACTGATTCTTACGTTTATGTTTGTTAACTAATTCTTCAACTTTGCTGTCTCAACTCTTAAAATCAAGATACTCTTAAATCTACGAGTCTGCTTGATTAAAAAATATTATAAAAAAAAGAGGCTAGGTTGTGTGGAACACCCAGTTTAAGTGTTACCATTTTCAAGTGGAAGGTTTGCTTAAAAGTTGACTCTGGGAAAAAAAATGTTATTTGGAGGGACCCTTGGGGTTCCATCATTACCAGATTTTACTATTCCTTATGATCCACCTTTGTCAGTAACATTGTTAGTGACTTGATAAAGAATAATGGTATGTGGAATGTTGCTCTACTCCAGAATTTGTTTCCTTTGTCAATGCTATTTGTAGGATTCAAATACATCATGTGTTAGTGACTTGATAAAGAATAATGGTATGTGGAATGTTGCTCTACTCCAGAATTTGTTTCCTTTGTCAATGCTATTTGTAGGATTCAAATACATCATGAGCTAATGTATTATGAATGGTTTTACTCGTTACATAAAAACGGGATGTTTTTAACACATTTTGTTGTCTCATTTATATTTCAAAGTAGCATCGACTCCTCAACTGGTAATGAGTAACCAAAGGTTTGGTAGTGAAAATTAAAGATTCACAACAAAGTTTCTTTTGGAAATTACTTTTTGGTGGGTTATTTGTTGGCTGATGTGGCCTTCTATTGCCACATAAGCCATGTTTTATTTAATTCAATGATAAAATTAATTGATAGAATTTTTTAATAACAACCTACTAACCGTAATGGGTGGAAGGAGGAAATTATATCCATAAAGATTCTAAACCCTGTTTTTTAATTCATCACTTGCCTCGTCCCATTGAGTAGGCAAGGCTTTAGAGAAGTAGGAAACAGATTGACTTATAGTGGAAGATTACAGATTTGTTTTTTTTTTTCTATATTGTCTATGTAATACTTGATAATATTGTTACTCTTACGAGATCTCAAAAGAAAGACATAAAACTTGAAGAGGATTCTCATCAATTTTCAATGATGGCAAACTACTAAAATCTAAGAGGTGGTAGGCCAAAATTTAATTTTCACATTTACTTTGGCCATTAGGTTCCTCCCATTTTCTTACATTGCATATCAGAGTAGGTTTTTCTGGCCTTTGAATTTGGGTTATGATAAAAATGGGTAATTTAAATATTTGATTTAAAATTTGAAAATTTTCATTTTGATAATGTTGGCTTTTGGTTGGAACTTTAGCTAGAATTTGACATTGGTAAAAAATCTGGCGGTTAACAGTGGTTAGGAAGCCGACGGCAGTAGCCACCCCTTCAGGCAACAATCATGGTGGCCTAGTGGTCGGCCATGTAGTGCCCCTTTACTTTTCTGATCTAGTTTGGATCGATTGTGGGAGGAGAAAGAAAAGTTTCCTTGACTCTCTTTATAAAGATAAAGTGAAGTTATAATAAAAAAAATAAAGAACCCACCACAATCATGTCCTTAACATGTTTGTAGCAAAGAGGAGAAGAAATGGTTTTGAAAATTTTCTTTTTCATAATGTAATGTGGGTTATGAGGACAGAGGACTCTTAAATGAGCCTTATTTTGTCTTACTTCTTATAACATTTATTATGAGATTTTAGATTTAAAAAGGTAATTAATATTTCCTTTTGAATTTGAAAATTATACAATTACGTGCATGGCACTCAATTTTCAAACCATTATCTTTATTTAATGGGATTTTATTTAAATATTATATTCTTTTATTTGGGTCCGGGTTGATTTATAACCCAAATCTGTGACCCATGCCATTTAGAGACCGAACCATCACAAATGGGTTGATTCAATACAAATTGATTTATCCAGGTAGTGTGGGTTAACCCGATCAGTTGGTTCGAACCGGATAGGTTGATCTGATCCAGTTCGGTTGATTTCGTTTAATCTCGGTGTTTAATTAGGTGACTCAAATCCAATTTGGACCTCTTGTATCCTGAACCTATTTTGAATTTTCTTTGTCAGCTTGGTTATGTAATGAACCATTTGGTAATGTGCCTCTTTTAATGGAACATGTATTGTGCATTTTACACTTGGCGGCACGATTGTTTTGTACTATCAAGGCTGAGTGACATGTTTCCTTAAGGTTTTAAAATAAGCCCTTGGATCCGGCTCCTCTTTAGCACTGATCGTCTAGGTCTTGCCCATAGCTATCTGGGTGATTGACACATGTCTAGGCCCATCCATAGGCTACGATTGATTTCCAAGAAACCACCCATCAATCTCCTCTCGACCCATACCCGATAGAGATGAGAGGAAGAAGGATGAATAGAAAATAGACAAAATAGGGAGAGTCTCTGTTCCCTGAAGGGGGTCCTTTCTCTTTTCCCCCTCCAAAATTAAAAGCCCAAATACATTGGAATTGTGAAAACTAGGGCAAAAGATTTTTCAGATGGGGAGAGGTTTCCTGATTCTTAAAAAAAGAAAAAAAATTCAGATCTAAGTTGTAGACATACGAAAGAAAACCAGAAAAAAGAATGGATTTTTCAAATTGAATGGAGGGGGAAAAAGCTTTTTCAGATGTGGTAAGGTTTTCTGATTCTGAAAAAAAAAAAAAAAAAAAAGATCTAAGTCGTAGACATATGGAAGAAAACCAGAAAAAAAAAGGGATTTTTCAGATGGAGAAAGAAAACCAGGAAAAAAAAAAAAGATTTTCAGATCTAAGTTGCTGACATATGAAAGAAAATAAGAAAAATAAAGAATTTGAAAAGGAGAAAGAAAACCAGAAAAGATCTAAGTTGCAGAAATAAGAAAGAAAACTAGAAAAGAAAGGATTTGAAATGGAGAAAGAAACCAGAAAAGAAAAAAAAAAGTATTTTGTAGCCGCTGCTTCTCATGGATGTAGGTGGTAGTCGAGGGACATGAGGGTTTGAAAGGGCCCGTTGGCGATGACGGAACAAGGTCTTAGATTGTTTAGATCTATCCTGCTTCTTTTTTTGCCCCTTTTTAATTTCCTTCCCTCTTCTTCTCAGCTAGCTCAGTTCTCTTCCTCCTCTTACCTCACTTGTGTATAGATGAGAAGGGGTACTGATCTTGGGCAGTTTCAAAGGTGTTGGTGATGTGATTTCATTGAAAATTTTTAGGTTTCAGACTGAGAGAGCTTGCTGTGAGAGCAACCTACTGGTTAAGTCATCTGCTCCTACATCCGATCTCCTCGACCTCTCCCAAACTTTTAGAGAGTTCTCCTTCTGGAGCAGTGACATCTATGGAGAGTTGTAGAGGTTAGCAGAGAAGACAAGGAGGATGATCTGTATATTTGGGTATGGGTTGAGAGGAGCCTGATGGGTGGTTTTTTTTGGAGAATCAATCACAACCCTTGGATGGGCTTAGGATAGATGTCGATTGCCCAGGTAGCTATGGGAAAGACCTGAGTGATCAACGTTAAGGAGAGGAGCCGGGTCCTAAGCCTTTTGGGGTTTACACAAATTAGACCTTCTGAATCCAATGTTGAAATAACCTAGAGGGGGGGGGTGAATAGGTTATACTAGTGAAAATTTAATCTTTTCGAACTAATATCCCAAAGTGTGATTGCAAAATAAAAACAATGCAAAATAAGTAAAATTAGAGACAATCACACAACACAAGATTTATAGTGGTTCGACTCAATCCGAGTCTAGACTACTCCCTACAAGAATCCTCTTGTAAGGTATTCCACTAGTTCTTCATTTTCAGTACAGTAAATAGAGAATAAAACATTTACAATCTTTTATGGATAAGAGTGTCCTTACAAATCCCCTTTATAGGCAGAGAGGCACTTTTACAAATTCCCTTTGTAGGCAGAGAAGTGCCTTACTCTTTTTAGGATAAGAGAATCCTTACAATCCTAAGTATAGTTTAGAATTGTAAAACAAAAAATAGAGAAAAGTGGAATAAGAGCAATACCTCTGGTGTGGTGCAAATGATGATAATGAAAAATGAATGATACACTTTTTATAAAAGTCTTCTCTGTAGCTTTGACTCGCACAGAGGAATGTAGAAGACTTGATTGAGACTTGAGTACTTCTGAAATGTGGAAGACCAAACTGCTCAGGTGGGATAACATGACTTTTTGACTTTTGTATGCTAACAATAAAACTCTTAATGCTCAGACTTAATTAATAATTAATTATAAGCATCTTAGGTATTTATAGGTGAGATTAAGGGTGCATTCTTGGCAATGAATTAGACTCTAATGGTCATATTTTGGATCTACCGGTCGACTGCCATCAGTAGCCGGTTGATCGGAAAGACCCATTGGAAGATTAAAAAAATAGCCATTAGAAGTGATCTAGGAAGGTTCCAGTCGACCGGGACTTTCATCCGGTTGACCGGCTATGACCTTGGATAGGTCCGATCGACCAGGGCTTCTAGCCGGTCGACCGCCTATAGTTCTATCTTGTTTTTGATAGACAACTATTGTACAAATCAGTCATCAGTATTTTGGCCATAACTTTTTGGTATGACATCGGATTAACCTGATTCATGTTATACTGGAATCGTGACTTGATTTCCTACAACTTCGATGAGAGTTTCATCTCCTGATACTGACTCTAAGGTTTTCCAAAATACCCTTGAGTCTGGTTGTAGTGATTTTTCATAAAAAATCACATAGGACATGTGTTTCTAATTCTATTCTACACCACCTATGGACTTCCATGCTTGGTCAAGGAATATAGCTTCCATTCTTGACTTGATTTTTTAAGCATACATAGCTTGAGCTATCTTTTTGTATTGACCACCACTTAGCACACATAGTTAAAACTATGGTTTGTTTGTTATTACCAAAACAATTAATTAAAGGATTTTGGGCATCTTCCCAACAATCTCCCCCTTTTTGGTGATGAAAAACAACCATAAAAAATGACAGATGATACTAATATATAGAGTTTAAATGCAGGAAATCACATGACATTTCAAAGACAAGATTTCCATAATTTCTCCCCTTTTGTCAACAACAAAAAGGTTGGCATGGAAAAAAACAAGACATGTGCAGTACATTATAAAGTAGATGCTCCCCCTAAGCATGTGCGAGAATTAAAATAAGATCCTACTCATTAAAAACAGTCCACACATTGAAATAAACATTAAAATAAGCAGTACTTTACCAAGGTCCATCACATAGGATTCCATAGAAAAATAAAGTAAAACAGAGTTCCATCATAACCAAAAACATAAGTTTAAACTTAACAGTCATAAAACATAGCCTATAAAAGATAGTAATCATCGTAATCTTCTTCACTTTCATCTTCAGCTTCATCTTCTTCCTCTTCGTCTCGAAGGAGTTGCAAAATTTCATTTTGCTTTCGCTCTATGATCCCCAACTGAGCAAGAATGATGCTCCCAAATTTTTTTAAGTCAGCAATGGTCGCATAGGTAGTTGAGTCGTCATGTCCATGTGGCTGACTTGGACTAGTAGCAGTCTTCTTTGAAGCAATGCTCTTCCTAAGAAGAAGGTTCATCTTGCAAACGATGGAGATGTCAATTTCTTGGGAAAAAGGGCTCAAAGATTTCATCAGAGAAATCCACATGAATATAGTCCAGAACTTGGTAGATCATTCTTCATAAGGAAAATTTCCCTTCTGAAGCTTATCTCCATGGGCATTCAAGGTTTTGAGCAGAATGTAGGAAAGATTGATGCTCATAGTCTTGCAAACACAGTAGGTAAGATATGCATGGAAATGAGAAGCCTCATCTCTGTGACCACCTTTTGGTAGGATGTTGTAGGAGATGATGAGATTGACTATCTGCCCCAAATCAGTAAGTTCAGTGGCTTTGATCTTGTGGGTGTTGGCATAGTTTTTCATAATGCTTGAGTAAATTGTGCCAATGTCCATAAATTTTCAATGTAGGTCTTGGGTTGGTAGTATTTGAGTTCACCTTCTATAGATATGTCAAGGATTTCTTCCAACATCAGAATATCTATGTCTATGTAAATACCCTTCACATAGGAATGAACTTGAAGAGTATCATCTTCACCAGAGAAGGTAAGGTTGCAGAAGAACATTTTTACTAAATGGGGGTAGCACTTAGTCTCTAGCTTGGGTATGTTTCCCCATCCCAAAGCGTCAAAGTGGTCTTTGATAGCATACCGGGAGAGAGAATCAGTGTTAATGGTTCTTCCTTGCTCAATCTATCAAGGAATGACCATCTCCCATGATTCTCGAGCAATGGATGAGGAGAACCATTTGTCTCCACTTGGAACCTTCCTTTTCCCTTTCTGAGCAATATGCTTCCTTGCTTTGGTGGGGCGATGAGACTCCATGGAGACAAATAGCTAAGAGTTTGAAAGAGAACAGGGATTTTTGGGAAAGAGAGTGAAGATCTTGTAGATCTAGTGTTACACCTGTGCCCTGACCCGGTCTAATTTGAACTATTGTGATAGGTCTGGGACTGGAGATCGAAAGTATAGCCGGGTTTTGGGTCGCGGCTGCCCATTTTCAAAGGGAAAGAGATGACCCCATATGTTCTTGCATTGCATGCCAATCCAATTGGAGGGGATTCGTACCTTCTGATTTCATACGTAAGTGACTCGACATCTTAAAACACTTGAATCTCGGCACGCATCAAAATTGTTGAAAGACAATAAGCACGGCCGAGGGCAACCATCTGTGCGACATCAATTGGAGGTCAACAACTAGTTAAGACAACAAGCTGTTTTGACCACCAAAAATAAGCCACCAGAAACAGCCTGGGTCTGAATTCGTTGACTATTTCTAGTGACCAAACAGGCTGTTGTCAGGATTCTGATGCCCATGGGTCTCGTCGCTTGCATCGTAGATAGCCCCAGATGATCCTAAATCATCCTCCAGACCTTCTCGTGACATGAGCACTTTCCGGACCTAAGTAGTTGGGTCCTCGTGCTCCGAAGATCAGATTAACCTGATCGGACCGAATAGGGTTCAACCAAACAGGCCCTAAGGCCCAACCTAACTCATAAGTTAGAAATGAGGATTTCATTTCCTCATTTCACTTGTGCTCAACGTAAGAGAGGAGAGAAAGGAAGAGGAAGAAGACGAACAAGAGGAAGAAGAGGGGGAAAGGACTTACCTTAGTGCTGGCTGCCGCTTAGTTGCCAAAATCAATGCCAGAGGTAAGTGTAATAACTTTTAGTACTCTCTCTCTTCATTTCGACCTAGGTTAAGCTAGGTTTGGATGGAATCTTGGTGATCAAACCATGCTGAGCTTGGGGAATGCATATTTCATGTCCCCGGTGCCATTGCCGAACTCAAACTGAGTTCGGTGAGCTTTGATAACAAGAATGACCAAATGACCACTTAAGGTTTCGATTGTTTGATCGATGTATCTCCCAAATTGCTGGGTGAACTCAAGATTTTATTAGCTTCGAATGATGCTAGGAACATTCCTTATAAACTCCATGGAACAAATCCTAGTGATTGGGCCCGAGCCGAAAAACCCCAATTTGTGTAGATAGTTGCTGTACTGCCACCGAAAACACTGGGCCCGCTTCCGGTGGCCTGTTTCCTATGAACATCCGAGCCTTAGGAGCTCTCTGCCAATTCCACCAAAAATAGGACCGATATTTTCAATGGAAATTTCTTGTTTTCGATGGGTGTTTCTGGTGACATTACTATCACTAAGGGACTTTGTCTGTACCCTTTGGAGGTGACCCATGTGGGTTCTTCCCGGTGTCCCCGACATGTATTGATGTATGGTTACCTTTGTGTCTAGGACAATGATGCGCATGAGCCACGAGGTCAAAGTTGAGTTGATCAATCGATGGTCGTACTTAAACCCTAACACACACTAGCATAAACAAGGTGAGGGATGGTTGCTTTATTTTTGGGATTATTTTATTATTATAGAACTGCTCACATGTGTAGGATTATACATCATTACTAATTGATCAAATGATGATGGTATGCTATCACATGTTACATTTTTACTGAATTTATATGAAATGTTGTGAAAATATATAACGGAATCCAATGTGGCATAGGTGGTATCGGTACTATGATCGTCGTGTGTTTGTTGTATGTATGAGACAGAATCCGACATGGCCGAGGTGGTACCGATGCCGTGATTGCCATATGCTTGTTGCATTCATGCATTGATTATGTGCATTAAAGTTAGTTGTAGTCGTGGATTACACCTTATAGCCGATGTGTTACCGGTATCGTGTGCTCCGGGACTACATTTGGAAATGGATACGCTTTGTGGCCGACGATTGGTACCAGTGTTGCGTAGTCCACACTCAACTGTTATATGCATGCTAGATTAGGTAAACGATCACGGGTTACACTTTGTGGCTGATGTGTTACCAGTATCGTGTACCTGGGACTGTATTTGGAGATGGATTATACTTTGTTGGCGATGTGTTACCGGTATCGTGTAATTCATACTAACTGTATCATTATGAAGGCATATAGCATATATGTGGTTAGGTTTCACTCGCTATGCTATGAACCCTTGCCAATAGGGGTTAAGGTGTTGGATAACCCATTGTGGTATGTTCGATGTGCCTTTACAAAAATACCATACCTGCAGTACGATGTGATTGTTGTCGAAGGCAGGAATTTTTCAGGCATGGCCGATGATTGGTACCGGTGCCTTGACAGCCAGGAGGGCTTTATCAGGGGTTTACTGGATGACCCATGGACGTATATGGGGACCGACAGACTTCTATTCATAGCTAGAATTTGTATCCTTGCATAGTCGATGGTGGTTCTGAGATGAGGGATATAGCCTAATGCGCCGTAGTAGTATTTACCAGACTTAGTTGTATTGTTAAGTGGATAATAAAATAAACGAATTGCATCACTAGCATCATGGACTATGTGTTTAGTTTCTGTTATTATGCATTATAAATTATTATTGCGATTGTTTTTCTTGGATGTGTTTGAACCCCACCCCTCACTGAGCGAGTTGGAAAGCTCACCCCACATATACACCCCTTTAGATGATGATGCAGGTACTGTGGTGTCGATGGTGTGCGACGTAGTATCCTGGGTCAGAGTACGGTGTGAGCGACTAGTGGATGCCAGAAGTGGAGGAGCACGATCAGAACTGTGCTTGCGACCACTGTGTTTATGCCGCACCGTGAGATTATACATCATATTTTGATACTTTTGATTAGACTGTGGATTATATATTTTGGGATTTCTATTTATGAGACTTAGATGATTGTAATAGAATAACTCGGTTATGGATAATATTTTATCACTAGATATTTCTTCATTTTATTGATGATTCTGCTACTATACTCTGATTTTGCTGCTTTTGGTTGGTTTGTGATGTAAGATTGTGAAATGTTAAGGTACTACTATTAGAGATCCTGGTAGGTGTGTAAGACAGGTATGTGTCTTAATCACACCACCAGTATTCCTAATGGTAAGTTAGGTCTAATAGAAGTGGGGTGTGACATCTTGGTATCAGAGCGTGAAGCTTTGCCTTAACCCACATTCTCAACCAAACCATGACTTGGGGAAATTAAGATTTAATTAAAAATCTCAAAGACAACAATAATAAAATTACACAAACTAAGAGACAAGCAAAGGTGTTAAAGTCGTTTCATTATATAAAGAACATGATTACATAAGTTTACACCTTTTTCATAGAAATAAAATACTGAAAGCTGGAAATCCTAACTAGCCTAAGTCTAGGAAACTTAAATGACTAAAGCAAATGATAGAATAAAACCCAATTAAAGTCTAGAACATGAAATCTCAAGAGAAAGCATAAACTAAAAGGAAATCCTAAAACTACAATGGCAACATGCCACTACTACTACTGCTAGTGCTGTCCTTGGCCTTGAGCCTGGTTCAAACCATGTGTTCTTGGAGGTGGCATCGATATGGTGAGGTGAAAAACCATCGCCTACATCTGTGCCTCTAGGGAGGCCACCCTATTGTCCATATGATAATAGTTCCTATCCATGCTCTTGAGGAGGTTATCCATACTCCTCAACAGTGCTGTAGTAGTGTCCAGGCGGGCCATCACATTGTTGAGACCATAAGGCCTCGCACCCCTTGTGTCTTGGGAAGTGGAAGCTACTCTGGAACCCATAGCCTGTGGGTTAGGTGGTGGGACACCCCCAACCCCAGCAGCTCCTCTCCCTACACCACCAGTACCTCTACTAATGCCTCCACCAACTCCACCAACATCACCAGCATCATCGCTAACATCACCGGCATCGCCACCCAGCTGACCCTCTACCTCCATAGGCTGCTCTCCCTCATCCTGAGCAAGTGATTCTTCAACCATGTCTAGAGTCATCTTCCTCAAGGAGTCTTGGTTGAAATCTATGACCTCATCACCCAAGCACCCCTCACCCTCCAAATCCACCCCAAAGCGAAGGAAGATGTCTGTCAGTATCCTCCCATAGCATAAATTCCTGACTCTGCGATCCCCTCCCTTGGACCGAGTTATCATGGTCCACATCAGAAGGTAGAGAAGGCGTATCTGCACCCCCATGTACACACAGTACGTCACATAGGTATGCAATACAGACACCTCATCATAGTGCCCATAGGTGGGAAGAATGTTCAGCTGGGCTGGTCGGCAAACAACCTTCGGAGTGGCTAGGTAGTTGGTTGTGCGCTCCCATCCACAAGCATTCTTTGTCAACATATTATTTACCTCTTGAAGAACATTGGGGTTCTGAAACTCATAGGCCAGAGTCCAAGGAGGACAGTAAACCAGATCCCCTGTGTTGTCAACCATCAGAAGGTTGGTCAGCTACCTCATATCAAAGGAGATCTTGACCCCCTTCACATAAGAAGTGATCCGCATCTCCTCGATAACTCGGTTCACGCATTATAGGCTGGAGTAAAACAGCCTCACCAACTGTGGGTAGTACTTCTTGTTGGGTTTCAAGTTACACTACCACCAAATCCCCTCAAAGCATTGACGGAGGTGGAATTGTCGAAAATCTCTTGTCCTCACATATTTCCCTGAGTCCACATTGCAGTAATCAAAGCTTTCCCAACAATCTTGCTCGGCCACAGAGTGAAACAAAAGAGGGTTGTACAGTGCCTCTTCGGGAATGTCTTGTTGCTCTTGTGCAACGGCACAACAAGTATGAACACGACATCCAGACATACTTGCAATATGATTCCTAATGATTCAAAGAGTAAAACCTAGTTTAGGAGATTGAAACAAAGTTCACAGAGAAGAGAATCTCAAAACTAGGTCAGAGAAGGAAGAAAACATACCTTAGATGCGTAGATGGCGTTGATCGATTGCAAAATAGCAAGAGGGAAGTGGGGAATGAGTTGGAAAACTCTCCTTGGCCGTTTCTTCACCTTCTCCATGAGTTACATTAGGGTTTTGTGAACTAAACCCCAATCTCGAGTTTATTTATAGTGGTTTTAGGTCCACCAGAAATACTGGACCTGCTTTCGGTGTCTATTTTTGGTGAGAGAAAATGTCTCAAATTGCTCTCTATTTTGGTCACCGAAAATAAGACTAATATTTCCAGTGAACCAATCCATATTTTTGGTGAAAATGGCCCCTATTTCCAGTGACCTATTTTTGGGAATAAATTTTTTATTTATTTGTAAATCTTATTTATTAATTGTTTCCTCAATTGTGCACCCCTTCGTGATATGCGTGCGATCGGATCCTAATATTATGGACCCCACTTATGCATGCACTAACCCTAATTTTGCCCTATGTATACGTGTGGGACCCACTATGTATGCATGTGTTCTAATTACATGTAACCTTGTATGTGCATATGAACTAATCGGGTTCCTCCAAACGAGTCATGTCACGCTGAAACACTCGGTCCCGATCCCAATCATCCCCGTCACCTCCTGTTTCCCTTATATGGAATCGGGGTTGACCCCGCAATGCACCCCTGCTCCGCCGGTTCTTACTGCTCATGATGTGGCCTCCATTATTGATAATATGATGTGGGGAGTTGAGGAAAGACAAAATTAGTTCATGGCCGGGATCGATGATCTGATCCAAGAGGCAATGGGAGCCCGTAGTGCATCGCCCACACCTCCTACTCCACTTGTACCCATTTCGGTACCCATCAGATCAGCTACCCTTCAAACATCAAGGGGAGCACAAGTGCATGGGCATATGTAGTAGAATGCACATGGGCATGTATAAACACTGGAACAAGCCCAGACACACTTAGAGGGCTGGACAAACCTAACAAAGATGATGGAAAAATTTTAGCGGCTTGGGCCTCCATGCTTCTCAAAGGTGGGCCAAGATCTGCTATATCCATTAAGATGGATTGGTGGTATGGAAAAGGTGTTTAGGCTAATGGGATGCACCAAAGAGTAGAAAATTTGTGTACGGGCTATTAACTGCAAAATGAGGTTGATGATTGGTGGAGTGCCACTGAGCCCATTCTGAGGGCGGGTAACCCAAACCCTACTTGGGGGAACTTCAAAGGGGCCTACTTTGAGAACTATTTTTCTGGAAAGCTTCCGGGATAGGAGAGAGAGTGAGCTCTCCCAGTTGGTACAAGGTTCCCAGTCTGTGCTCGAGTATTAGCAACATTTTGAGGAGCTATTCCATTTTTCTCCTAAACATCTCCAAAGTGATAGGGATAAGGCCAAGAAGTTCGAGAAAGGGTTGAGGCCAGGTACTGGATCAACCATAGTTGGGTTGAAACTACAGACTTATGCCGAGGTGGTCTAAGTGGCCATATCCATTGAAGACCGGCATAAAGATAATTTCTCAGCCCAGCAGGGAATGGGTAAGAGGCGTATAGGGTCCATGACTCTAGGGGAGGTAGAAAACCCTTCCGAGTGCCTTATATCAACCCAACTCCGGTATGGTTCAGAAAGCCTAAAGCTAGTCAGACTTCCCAGTCCTCCCGATCTAATGCTGCGTTTCAGTCTTCGGGATTGAGCCCAAGGTGTTTTCATTGCGATCAACTAGGCCATCTAGTGAGGACATGCCCCCATCAAAGGCTAGGTGATGCACCATATAATATGCCACCTAGGCCCCAACAGACCTATGTAGCATCTAGATTAGCACAGCCCCAACAAGGCTAGAGACCATAGGGTAGAGTGTTTGCTATGACCGCAGAGGATGCAGAGGCTGCACCTGGTGTAGTGATGGGCACATTATTGATATCATTATTTCCTGCACATGTATTATTTGACTCAAGAGCCTCGCATTCGTTTGTGTCACTAGAATTTACAAAGAAAATGGGAATTCCACCTAAGGGACTGACTCAGTGTTTGGCAATGAGTACCCCTACAGGAAGTGTAGTAGGTCTGAACTATGTATATGAGCCTTGTCCAATGACTATAGGTGGACATGAGTTGAATGCTCACTTGATTGAGTTAGATATGATCAACTTCGACATGATTCTAGGAATGGACTGGTTGTTTACATACGGAGCCAATGTGCTATGTGCTGAAACTTTGATCATTTTCAACCCTCGTGATGATGATGAGTTTGTTTTCCAAGGAGATAAACCCAAGAAACCCAAGAAGGTTATTGTATCAGCACTTCAGATGAAGAAGTTTCAAGATAAAGGATGTTAAGGCTACTTAGCATCTGTGATGTTAGATAGAGATTAAGCCATTGACCGAGCTAGGTGTGGTGAGGGAATTTTTCGACGTACTTCCAGATGACTTGATAGGTTTTCCCCCTGACCAAGAGACAGAGTTTGCTATAGACCTACTCCCCGGCTCGGCACCAGTGTCAAAAGCCCCTTACCACATGGCCCCCACAGAATTGAAAGAATTATAGGTGCAACTTCGGGATCTTCTGAAAAAGGGATTCATTAGGCCTAGTGTGTCTCCATGGGGAGCACCGGTATTGTTCGTCAAGAAGAAAGATGGAAGTATGATGTTATGCATTGATTACTGGGAGCTTAACAAGCTAACCATTAAGAACCGGTATCCTTTGCCAAGAATAGATGATTTATTTATCAGTTGCAGGATGCCAAGGTGTTCTCCAAAATTTACCTTAGATCGGGCTACCACCAACTTATGATCAAGGATAGTGATGTCAGCAAGACAGCCTTCAGATCAAGGTATGGACATTATGAGTTCTTGATGATGTCATTTGGGTTAACCAATGCCCTGGCTGCATTTATGGACTTGATGAACTAGGTATTCCAGGATGTCTTAAACAAATTTGTAATTGTGTTCATTGATGACATCTTGGTTTACTCCAAGAGTTCAGAAGAACATGCTTTTCACCTGAGGCTAGTGCTACAACGTTTGAGAGAAAAGTAACTCTATGCCAAATTCAACAAATACGAGTTTTGGTTGTCACAAGTGGCATTTCTAGGCCACATTGTTTCAGTTTATTTTTAAGAAAAACAGTCCATGTGTATCTAGAGTAGTCATCCACAATTACAAAGGTATAAGATTTTCTATTCATTCTAGATACATTAATAGGACCAAAAAAATCCAAATGAAGGAGTTCCAATGGTCTTAAAGAAGAAAAGATATTCTTTGACTTGTGGGAAACCTTGGTTTGTTTGCCCTTTTGACAAGTATTACAAAAATTATTTTTCTCATATTTGATCCTAGGAAGGTTTCTAACAAGATCCTTGGATGCAATGCTTTGGATTAACTTGACATTTACATGTTCAAGTATTTTATGCCATAATAAGGATTCACTATGGTTAGAAACCAAACATGCATTTAAGGGGCTTTTTCCCTCAAGTATGCAAACATAGATATTGTTTTTCCTATATCCTTTTAAAATGAGGTCATTATTTGCATCTTTAATATAACAGTGAGAAACATCAAAGTCTAGTTTATATCCAATACCACATAGATGACTTACACTTAGAAGGTTATAATTAAGATTTCTCACATAGTAAACATTATAAATGGAAATACCTCCTAGCTTTAACTTTCCAATTCCAACAATTTTTCCTCTGCTGTCATCTCCAAAGGAGACCCATCCTCCATCGTAGTCCCGTAAGCTTGTGAATAGGTTCTTGTTGGATGTCATGTGTTTGGAACATCCACTGTCGATTACCCACTTGGCTTCCACCTTATTCTTCAAGTATATCTACAACAACAGTTCAGTCATACATTGGTCCCCATAATCTCATGGGTCCATCATTGTTAGTGTCGAATGTTCCTACTGGGACCTAGGTGGTCTTTTACTTTTTGGGTCTTTGGTTCTGCCTTTGAGATGTCCTTGAGTTTCTTTGAGCTCTTTGAGATTCAAATGACCCATTTGGTCTTTGAGGAGCATAATACCTTTGAGGTCTATAGGACCTTTGGGTTTAGTATTTCTTTTGAGATCTATAGGACTCTTGCAGGTAGTTCCTATATTTTTGATATTGCCTTTGGGTCCTCTCATTTGAGTAACCGCTTTGTGGTTGGGTTCTTCTGTATCTAGGCATAGGTCTAGAGTCCTCTTGAGGCCTATATTACCTTAGTTGGGGTGTGCAATAGTAAGCATGGTTAACTCTGGTTCTTGATCTCTCATTTTGACAGTTTGTAGTCTTTCTTTTCCTAGCATTACATTGGTTTATGGAATGCCCTGTTTTCTTCTGAAAACAACATTTGACATAAGAAGTGGATGGTTGATCACCTTGGTCACTCCTTCTTAGATTCTCGTTTTGCTTTTCTTTTCTCCTAGATGGATTGTGTCCATCATAACCCAGTCCTTCTCTTTCATTAGGACCTATCCTTTAAGATCCAAGGAGGTTGTTAAGGTTCCTTTGTCCTTGGGTAAATGTGTAAAGGGTGGAGTTTAACTTAGAGTTTTCTTCCTCAAGTTCACTCACCTTTGAAGTTAGTGCATCCACTCTTTTGTTGAGTATGTCAACTTCTTTTTTCAAATTATTTTTATCTAGTTCTAATTCCAGACTTTCTTCATATAAGGCCTCAAAAGCTTCTTGAAATTCTTCGATTGAGTCATTTACAAGAGAATCAGTTTGGATTTACTGACTTACTTCTTGTTCTTCATCTCCAAGAGCCATCAAAGCTAGGTTAGTGACTTCTTCTTTAAAGTCACTCTTTTCTTCTTCATTACTCGAGTCCCACGTGGTTGCATAAGCTTTCTTCTTTGGTTTGTGTGGGTAGTCGGTTCTGAAGTGTCCATGTTTTCTACATTCAAAACATACAACATCTCTAGAAAAGATTTCTTTACTTTTGGAATTTGACTTACCTTTATCTCCATAGGACTTCTCACCATGAGTCTTGTTCTTGTATGACGCTCTTCCCTTCTTCTTGAGAAATTTGTTGAACTTTCTCGTGATGAGAGAGTTTTCTTTTTCGATGTCGAAGTCTTCTTCCTCGTCGTCATCACTTACTTCCTCAATTATTTGAGAAAACTTTAGAGCTATGGTCCTTCTTTTATTTTTAGAGGTTGGCTTGTCAGCTTTTAGCTCCACTTCATGGGTTTGCAAGATCCCAAAAGGTAGTCGAGGGATATCTTAGTTAAATCCTTTGCTTCTTCAATTGCTGTCTTCTTAGGCCTCCAAGCAGTTGATTAGGCTCTTAGAATTTTTCTGACCTTCTCATCATTAGTATAGGTTTTGCCTAAACTCTTAAGACTATTTATAATGTTAGTAAAACGAGTAAACATGAAAGTTATAGATTCATCTTCTTTCATTATGAATGATTTGTAATCTGAGACAAGTTAATCTACCTTTCTTTCCTTTATCTATTCTATACCTTTATGTGTGACTAGGAGCATGTCCCAAATTTCTTTGGTTGTGTCACATGCTATGACCTAGTTGAACTCTTGCTCATTGAGGGCACACTGAAGAAATGTGATAGCCCGGAAGTTGTATTAGATGAGCACTATGTCATCTGCTGTCCACTCCTTTTCTTCCTTTGGTACTATCTTTCCATCCATGACTTTGGTGATAGTATATGGTCCATTCTCTAGGGCCCTCCATACGAGAATGTTATGTCCACAAATAAAATTTTTGAATCTGCACTTCCAGAAAGAGAAATTTTCTCCATTAAAGTAAGGGAGTCTCGAGGAGTTCATACCCTCTGGTGGTCCTTGGGATGTGGCCATGGTCTTTGACTCACTTTTAAGACAAATATAGTCTTAAATAATTTGATCTTCCGCTCTGATACCAATTGAAACAACCTAGAGGGGGTGAATAGGTTATACTAGTGGAAATTTAATCTTTTCAAACTAATATCCCAAAGTGTGATTGTAAATTAAAAATAATGATGAATAATTAAAATTAGAGACAATCGCACAACATGAGATTTATAGTTGTTCGACTCAATATGAGCCTAGTCCCCTACAAGAATCCTCTTGTAAGGTATTCCACTAGTTCTCCCTTTTCAGTACAGTAGGTAGGGAATAAAACCTTTACGATCTTTTATGGATAAGAGTATCCTTACAAATCCCCTTTACAGGCAGAGAGGTGCCTTACTCTTTTTAGGATAAGAGAATCGTTACAATCCTAAGTACAGTCTTGAATTGTAAAATAGAAAATAGAGAAAAGTGGAATAAGAAGAATACATTGGTGTGGTGCAAATGATGATAATGAAAAATGAATGATGCACCTATTTATAAAAGTCTTCTTTGTAGCTTTGACTTACACAGAGGAATGTAGAAGACTTGATTGAGACTTGAGCTCTTCTGAAATATTAAAGACCAAACTGCTCAAGTGGGATAGAATGATTTTTTGACTTTTTTATGCTCACAATAAAGCTCTTAATGCTTAGACTTAATTGATAATTAATTATGAGCATCTTAGGTATTTATAGGTGAGATTAGGAGTGTATTTTAGGCAGTGAATCAAACTCTACCGGCCATATTCTGGTTCTACCGGTCGACCGCCATTGGTAGTCTGTCGACCGGAAAGAGCCATTAAAAGATAAAGAATAGTCATTAGAAGTGATCCAGCCAGGTGCCGATTGATCAAGACTTTCATCCGATCAACCAGCTATGGCCTCGGATAGGTCTAATTGACCGGGGCTTCCAGCCGGTCGACTGCCTACAATTCTGTCCTATTTTTGATAAACAACTGTCATACTAACCAGTCATCAGTATTTCAGCCATAACTCTTTGATCTGCTATTGGATTAACCTGATTCAAGTTTTATTGGAATTGTGACTCAATTTCCTACAACTTCAATGAAGGTTTCATCTTCTGATGCTGATTCTAAAGTTTTGAAATACCCTTGAGTCTGGTTGTAGAATCACATAGGACATGTATTTCTAATTCTGTTCTACACCACCTGTGGACTTCCATGCTTGGTCAAGGAATGTCCTAAAGTCATTCTAATATGATGTTATGCAGTGCATGAGGTGCATGCACATATATATGTAGAGAGTACACTGTACAAAGAGTACTAGACTGTCCTAGGGTCCTCATCTTGACTTAAATCTTGAAGTCTTCATTGTAGCATGATTCTTGAGGTCTTCATTACTATTTGATGAATCTTCTTTTTCCTTCCATCTTCTACAGTCTTCATATTGTCTTGAAGGTTCCATTCTTGAACTGATTCTGTAAGCATACATAGCTTGAGCTATCTTTTTATACTGACCACCACTTAGCACACATAGTTAAAACTATGGTTTGTTTGTTATTTCCAAAAGAATTAATTAAAGGAGTTTGGGCATATTCCCAACAAATGTTTTGTAATCGCATTATCAAACAAGTTGTGACCATGTTTTACGTCTTTTTATAATTTTGCAATTGACGTGTTATAAGTTCTTATCTGTGTTAGGTTTCGAGACATTCATCTTCACACGCTAGATCTTACCCGTACCATGTACACATATTCTTATACAAGAATAGGTAAGTGGGGAGAGGACATTGATCATAATTTTGGGAATATTTATTACATCATCCTCATCGGATATATATATCATCATGCCATCTATGAATGCCACCTTTATGCATTTGCCTGTCTACTATAGGATGCATTTATGAATTGATATGTATTACCTTGAATTCCAAATACTTGTTTCTTACCTTGAATTATGAGCATGGATTTATTAAATTGTTGGATGATGATGATGAGTTAGCCATGTGATAAATTGTTAGACTAGATGCCATAGTTGGCTTGAAAACGAATGCATTAGTACACCATGGAATGGGACACGGTAGTACTATATAGTTGTACTATCTCATATAGGAGCATATGGTTAGGATTTAACATTCCCTCGTGCTACAACCCTTCCCAACAGGGATTTAGGTGTTGGATTATCATTGGGGGGAAGTGCCGATCACAGACCGCCGTGGTGGTTAGAAGTACGCCCAGCTAATCATTAGGATAGTCGGTAACTTTGGTGATATATTTAGAGGGCCAATCGTACTTTTTTTATTTTTTCCTTAGTTTGGCCATGATTTACTTTTCTGAGTGCTCATGGTTGGCCTTCTATAACAGCCTTATAGGCGTATCACAGGATGGAGAACGCATCTCGAACTCAGAGCATACATGCACTGTGGTTGTGAGTAGCATATAACCTATGACTTAGTAATGTTGCTAGGGTGGATAGGCTTAAAATGAATCTCAAGCATATAGTATCATTTAAATTGAAATTTCTTGTGTGAGTCTTTCTTTCCATTTACTGAGCTAGTGAGCTCACCCCTCTTGTACACACCTTTTTAGATGATTTGTAGGATTCCCAATAAAGGAACAAGTGTCGGGGTCCACCGGTGAACCTTTAATAGGGGATTGGTGGGTCCCAGAAGGATATGATCATGGAGTTGGATGCCCATGCGAGAGCTGTGTTATGGGACAATAGTAGTTATCACCAAACATAGTGCTTCTTTTCTTTTCTTCTTTCGGTACACTTCCCTTTTTATGCTCTCGATAGTTAGATTGTTATTTCTTATGTAATTATCATGCCTACGGGCCCACATGTAAATATATTGTGTATAAAAACTTGGGTATCAAGTGTATATGGGGATTTACATGTATTTGTATATGACAAGACTTCCGCTGAATTACATTATTTTATTTTCAAGTTATACGTGGCTTGTTGTGTTGTGGTTACTGTATCAAATTATCCTGGAGGTTTTTGGGTTACCTAGAAGGAACCCAGTCACCGGTCTGGTTCTATGTTAACGGGGCATGATAAGACCATCATAAGCCCAGCCGGGCAACAGACCTCAGGGAAGGGTATTTGCCATAACAATAGAGGATGCAGAAGCAAAACCAGGTGTGGTAGTAGGTACCTTATTGATTTCATTATTATATGCACATGTGTTGTTTGACTTAAGGGCCTCTCATTCATTTATCTCACAGACATTTGCAAGAAAAATCAGAATTCCGCCCAAGAGTTTAACTCAATGCTTGGAAGTCTGTACACCCACAGGAAGTGTGGTGAGCTTCATTTATGTTTATAAGCCGTGCCCGGCAACTATTGGTGGACATGACTTGAATGCACACTTGATCGAGTTAGACATGACCAACTTCGATGTGATCTTTGAGTATGGATTGGTTAACCACATACAAAGCCAGTGTGCTATGTGCAAAGAAGATGATAATCTTCAGACCCTGGAATGAGGGAGAATTTACCTTTATAGGAGATAAATCAAGAAATGCAAGAAGGTTATTGTGTCAGCCCTTCGGATGAGGAAGCTACTGATTAATGGTGTCAGGGCTACTTAGCATCTGTGATGGATACTAAAATAGAGGTCAAGACGTTAATCGAATTGGATGTGGTAAGGGAATTTCTCGATGTGTTCACTGATGATTTGACCAGATTACCCCCGAACCGAGAGATAGAGTTTGTGATAGACTTACTCCTAAGGTTGGCACCTGTGTCAAAAGCCCCTTACCACATGTCTCCCACAGAGTTGAAAGAATTGCAAGTACATCTTCATGATCTTTTAAATAAGGGATTCATTAGACCTAGTGTGTCTCCATGGGGAGCACCGATATTATTCGTCAAGAAAATGATGGAAGCATGAGATTGTGCATTAATTACCAAGAGCTTAACAAGCTAACAATCAAGAACCAGTATTGTAATACCGTACTTCTTAAACCCGGTCTAATTACACGGTTGACCCGGTTTAACTATGCAGGACCCGAACCGGAGAGAGTTAGAGCGGGTTCCCTATGGACTATGATGGCAAAGGTGACCTTAAACACCGGCTGGCCAGACAAGTCCGAGCCAGTGCCAGAAGAGACAGGAATACCCAAGCCTTGTACATGCACCTATCATAAGGCCATGTACGGATATAGCAGGTATGTAGCCGTATATTAAGGTGCATACGTATATTACATCGTATGCCAAGGATGAGGTTTGCGCCGAGGCCCGAACTCTGTCAAAATCCCAAGTTTTGGCCCTCAGGTGGGCGGACAGGTGGGCGCATCCACCCACCTGAGTGACCCATCCATGTCAATTACTTAGTATTTTAAAGAAGTATATATATAGCATTTATACTTTCTTTTCTTTTATCATTTATGACACTCGTACGTTGGTGAGAGGAGTAAAGAGGAGAGAGAAAAGAAAGGGAAGAAGAAGGGAAGAGAAGGAAGAGGAAGAAGAGATGGATGTCATCGGCGCCGAAGCTTGATCTTCCCATTCCGGTGCCGGAAGAGTGATCTTCAACACTAGATCTACATTTAGAGGTAAGTAAAGTTGGGTTCCTTAAACATTCACCATAACTAAGTAAAACCCTTGATTTGAGTATGGTTTCTTGAGATCTTGTAAATCCCCTTTGAAATGATGAATCTAAGGTTTAATAGATGATTTATGTGTTGATCTTGAAGGATTTGAAGAGGTATTGACAAGGTTGGAGAAGCACTGTGGATTTGAAGTGATTTTGGGGGTTTGAAGGTGTTCTTGAGCAAAGAAGGTAAGATGGCTTCCCATCACCTGAATCTAACCTAGATCTAGGTTAGAACCATCATATAAGACATTTAAAGTGTGAAGAATGGGTTTGAAAAAGCCCCATTTGAATCCCCAAAGAATGGAGGAAGTTAGGAAGAAACAGTAGGTTTCCCGCCAAGATCGGTGGGTAAGACTGGTGGGCCATCTAGCCCGCCTGTGGGCACCTGCCTGAGAGGGTAGGGCCCTCGGGCACAACCGGTGGGCCAGACCGGCGGGCTAACCGGTGGGCCACCCTGCCCGCCAGTCTTAGCAGACCCCCTGGCCTAATTGGTGGGCTAGACCGGCGGGCCAACCTGCCCGTCGGTCCAGACCGGTGGGCCAGACAGGTGGGCTGTCTGACCCACCTGAGAGGCTCCAAATGTGATTCTTACGTCTGATTGGACCCAAATCGGACGTGCGACCTTCTTTTAACGTTCTAAACATGATTTTGTCATTGGATCTCATTAATTTTGATCCTAAGAGGGTGAAATACTAACCCCGCTCACTCATGTTAGGTTCACCAAATCCTACGCTTCTCGCACCGGATCTCACCCGTACCGAACGGGAATCCTTGTACACTACAGGTAAGTGGGGAGAGGACGTTTGGCCTTGTTTCAAGGCATTGTTTAGTATTCATTTAATTGTATCTAGTCTAGTCATGCTATCATGAAAATGCTATGTAGATTAGTCATCCTCACATTGTTATGCATGGGTGTTGTGTTTACTTCCTAAATGCCAAGTGATAATATGCTTCTGTGGTGAATGTTGACATCATTGTGCATGATACATTAATAGACTAGGTGCCGTAGTCGGCTTAGAAATGAGTGCATTGGTGGCCCATGGTATGGGACGCGATGGCACTATATAATCGTACTATTGTCATATAGGAGCATGCAGTTTAGGATTTTCACCTTCCCGTGCTACGACCCTTCCCAACAGGGGTTAAGGTGTTGGGTTACCATTTGGGGGGAAACAGTGGTCGCAGTTGTCAGGTCACTGTGGTGGTTAGACATAATGCCCGACGGGTCATTAGGATAGTCGGCAACCCCGGTGATATGTTCAAGAGGGCCAATCGTACTGCTTTTAAATTGCTGGAGTCAGCACCTTTAAGTTCAGTCATTTACTTTTCTATTGAGAGCCGGTGGTTGGCATGTTTTTATTTTTTTGAGTACTCACGGTGGGCCTTCTCCGATAGCCCTATGGACGTATCGCGGGATGGAGTTCGCGGCTCGTACCCGGAGTATATACGCACTGTGGCTGTAGTAGCACTATACCAAAGACTTAGTAATGTTGCTTAGGTGGATGTGATTTAAAATGTATTGCATGGCATGTAGTGCATATGATTGTGATAGTTGTGTGGACTGTTGTGTGGTCCATCTTTCCACTTACTGAGCTAGTGAGCTCATCCCACGTGTGCACCTCTTTTTAGATGATTTTGTAGGTCATCCATCTGAAGAGCACGGGTCGGGTCCCACGGTTGAGTTCCCCGAAGAGGACTGGTGGGCCCCTGAGGAGTTAGAGCACAGCATTGATTGCCCGTGCGAGAGTTGTGCTGTGAGACCGCAGTTCTGATGCCGAGCTGAGCTCCACTTTCGAGGCCGAGCTGAGCTCTACCATGTGATCCCGAGCTGGGCTCAATCCTTGATGCCGAGCTGAGCTTTAGCCTTTGATACCGAGCCGAGCTGTACGCTCTGATTTTTTATGGTTTCCCTTATGTACTTGATATGTGAATTGTACTTTTATTGTGTAAATATCAAGCCTTCGGGCCCACATGTATATAACTATCGTATCACAATTCGGGTATCAAGTATTATGGGAATATTCACAGGTAAACCAAGTCTTCCGCTGATCTGATAATCTTTTATTAGTTGTGTGTATGCTAGGGTGGAATACAGTATCAGATGATCCTGGAAGGTTTGGGTTAACCGGTGTTAACCCAGTCACTGGCCCGGTTCGGTGCGAACGGGGTGTGGCAATAGTGGTATTAGAGGGTGATGCTCTGCTCCACTCATAGCATACCATTAGAATCCCGTAGAATTTATAATAGGAAAATGGGATTGGGTTGATGTAAAAGCTTTTAGGAGTTAAAAGCCAAAGAAAGAAAGTATTAAAAAAGGTTGCATTTAGATGTTGCATTCATGGTATGCGTGAGAGTAGATAAAAGGTAAATAAGTTGGTGTTATAACCTATTGAGTACTAGTTTGACTAAATTTTGGTAGCATAATGGCGTAAAATGGGATTTCCAAAAATTTACACACAACCACCTGATAAATAACAGATATATAATATAACAATGATCAAAAAGTAACAATAGACACCACAACTAAACTACACAAGCATTCAACATATAAATTCATCACAAACCACTATCAAAACACATTGTCCCACAAATAGTTCCAATTACAGTGCAAATACAAGGAATGAGAAAAGAAATGAAATATACAACAAGATCCAATAATAGGAAACATGTAAGAAGCTGGTGTGGGCGAGCTAAGCTCTCACTGATCATCATCGTCGTCTATGATTACTACGTTTGTCAGAGGTCTAGAGTTGACGTTGAGGCGATGGTCGTAGTAGTCAAACCTCGCGTTCACCAGTCGCACCTCCCTCCGTAGTTGGCCAAAATCTGCTGAGATGGCATTGGCCGTGGTGTCCAAGTCGTGGCCCAGTCTAAGGAAAGAATCCTCCAAAGTAGCCTGCCTCTCTAGGATGTGTTCCTCCCTGGAAGCACCCTCGTCCAGCCTTCTCAGAAGATGATCTTGGCCATCCTTCAAGGCCCGCATTGTGGACATCATGCCCTCAAAATCGTATGCACCACTCTCAGGAGGTGGGGCTCTATGCTGTGGGGCTGTAGCTCTGGAGAAGCCAGGATCGGTACCTATTGACTCCTGAGGCACCTCCTCAGGGATGTCATCACCCACCAGGTCATCCCCCTCGTCCTAAGGAACATAGTCCTCATCCTCCTCACTGGACTCCTCCTCCATGAGAACATCCTCCATAGGGGCAGCCCTCTATCCCTACCTCTCTGAGCTCCTGCTCTCGGAGGTGTATCCATAAGGGTATGGAGACCCATCCCCAAGAGGTTACTCTTGTCGAACTTGTCCGCCGGAGCCTTCCCCTCCTCGCCACTCAGGTCCACCCCGAAGAACTTGAACATCCTAATGAGGATCCTGCCATAGGGGAATCCTCCATCCTCAGGGTGGGAAGTATGGTGCTCCATCGTCTTGAGGATGATGTATGGCAGGCACAAGTGCTCGACACCTCCCTCTATGGCCATGTAGATGCAGTAAGCTATGAAGGCTGCCATGAAGCCCACCTGGTTCTGATGACCTCCTCTGAGGAGCAAGTTGAACTGGACCAAATGGGCAAACACGCGAACCTTGGGGTAGAAGGATGTCTCAAACTCCAGACGGGCACTGCTGCCACAGATGGTCTCGTAGATGTAGTCCGGCGTCTCCAAACTCATGAATGGACCCAGGGGCTTACTCCTAGGAGGACTGTAGTATCGGTGCCCAGCTGCTGAGATGCCCAAGATGCTGGCCAAGGTGTCCAAGATCAGCTGGATGTCCACCCCCTTCGCCAAGATGACTATGGTGTACTCCCCGTACTGATAAGAAACCTCCAAGTTGCAGTAGAACCTTCGAACTAGCTGCTCGTAGCACGGACGGTCTACATGGAGGATAGACTCCCAGCCCAGTGCTGAGAACCTCTCCTAAAGTCGAGCCTTATGGAAGTCGTCGACTACCACGGTCTTCTCCATCATTACTGACCTCTTCAGGAAAGCCGACTAGTTGGCTGCTGCCTCTGCACTGTGGAAGAGCTCCTCATCGTAGTCCAAAGGGTCAAACCGGGCAGGTCCGGGTCTCCCTGTGCGGGGGGCTGGAGAGCTAGTTTCCGCACTCTTTCGCACTCTTCCGCTTAGAAGCAGCGGTCATACGTTGAGTGCCAGAAGATGAGGGCCCCTTGTCGGTGCGAGATGACATCCTGGCAAGAAAAGAGGAAAGCAAGGTGAGTAAGGAAAAGAGAATGACAACAGAGAGATGGGTGAGCAATAAGAGAAAGCCCCAAAACTCAAATTTCTCGCAAAACAGAAAATGCGACAAGCAAGGAATGATAGGGAGCCTATGGACGAGATGCACGGTAAGTGACAAAACAGAGTCATGGAAAAAAAAAACAGCAATATGATAGAAAGGGGCATATGTAACATGAGAGGATTCAAATTTTCAATGCGCAAGTTCATTCACAATGGAGTAAAGCTTGAAACTATAGGTCTAAGATGGAAATTCCATGGTAGCGAGATCATAAACATGCAAAAACATACTCTAATAGACTATGGAGGTCCACAAATACCAAGTATGTAAAGAAAAATCAAGGAAACCCAACACAAAAGAGGGGTTTTCATGGGAAGACATGGGGATTCCAAGCATAAGGGACATTTCATGAATTCTATAGCATGTTAAGCACAAATCAAGCGTAATGCATCACAAATTAATCATTAATTGGAGAAAAAGAGCGAGAATTGAAGAAACCCCCAAATTTGAGAAAACTAGGGCACGATTTGGGGTTTTTCTCAAAATGGGGAGATAAATCCTAACAAACTAGAAATGACCACAAGAGAAACATCATAATCACATGGAAACGCTATTCTATGGAAAGAAATATGGAAAGAGAGCCTAGATTAAAGTCTACACATGGATTTTACCCCTCAAGTAAAAATTCTGAGAAAAAGGGAAGAAAAACTTACTTGGAAGTGGGAGATTTGAATCTTCGCAAAAAGCGTCGGGTTGATGAGTGGAATCGCAAGTGGAAGCGTCAAGGAGACCTCCAAGATCGCCCAAGGAAGAGAGGGAGAGAGAGAAAGAAAAAGGGAAGGAGATAAGACAAAACAGGGCTTAAGTGCCCTGTTCGTGTTTTTCACTCGGCCAAGACTGGTGGGCCAATCGGCGGGCCACCCTGCCCACCGGTGTCACCCACCGGTTGAGGACCAGGACCGACGGGCTGACCGGCGGGTCAACCTGCCCACCGGTGCAGCCCACCAGTTGAGGAAACTTAGGAAAAATGGAAATTTTTTTTTAATTAATGTCATTAATATAATTATATTGATTTTTGTTATTACTCTTATAATTGCATGTTATGGTCTAATGGGACCATTGACATACTTGTCGAAGCATCGGTCTTGTATCTTGGAATTGAGTTGCGGTTAGTTGCAGACTATCATACACTACAATACCCTATGTGATGGCATATACTTGTGTGCCGAAATCAATTCTACGGTGTTTAACCAATGTGGTGCATGATATGTTCCAGGTACAGGGATACGATGGTACGTACTAGATCCGGTAGTAATGCCCGAGGTACCTCGCGTGGTCCTTATCCGGTCGGTCGACCACCGAATCCCAGAGGGTCCCGCTCTGTGGGCCAAACCTCACTTCCACAACCTCCAGAAACCTTTGGTCAGGGTGGGGTACATGGGGACCCACCTATGACTACACTCCCAGACCCTCCACCGGTTATTACTCCGGGAGATGTTGCTACCATAATTCAGCAGTCACAACAGGCTTTTCAGTAACAAATGCTTTAGCAATAGCAAGCATTTATGACTGCTATTCAGCAACAATTGGACCTTTCTCAATTAGGTCATCCTCCCCGGATACTTACTCCACAGGACCCGCCTGCAGGGTCGGGAATGGGACCACAAGTGGGAGGTACACCTCCAAATCCACCATTTGGCATTCCTTCGGATGGGGTACCCCCTCCATACCATTACTACCCAGCTTATGCTCTCAATTACCTACCGGTGAATAATACGTCAAAAGTAGTGGAGTCATTCAAGAGGAACTTACCACCTGTATTTTCTAAGGTGGGGAGTGATCCTCTGGAACCAGACCAGTGGATTCAAGAACTGGAGAAAATATTTGAGGTGATTGAGTGCACGGATGCACAGAAACTCATTTGTGCGGGGTTGCAACTCAAGAAGGAGGCCAACTCTTGGTGGCAAGCTTCTTAGCCCATATTGTTGGCTGCCCATCCAGAACCCACCTGGGAACAGTTCAAGGAGTTGTTCTTGGACAATCATTACCCACGCAGCTTCAGAGACCGCAAGGAGACTGAGTTTATGGCTTTAACTCAAGGAGGCAATACTATCCTTGAGTACCAATAGCAATTTGAGAGCTTGTTCCATTTTGCCCCAAGGCATATACGGACGGCTGAGGAGAAGGCTGCGAGATTTCTAAAAGGCCTAAAAGCATCCATTGGGTCTGTACTTGAGGTCTTGGATTTGACTGACTATGGCCAGATTGTGCAGAAGGCCAAGACCATGGAGGATAAGAAAAAGGGAGAGCAGTCCCTCACCCCTGGACTGTGGAAGAGAACGAACCCATTTCCGAATATGGGAAACTCCTCCAAGGCATACCGCAGATCGTACAGTTCTGGGCCTATGTATAGGCAGCCCTATAGGCCATCTGGCTACCCTCCTAGACCAGCTGGTGGTTCGGGCTCCACATCTTTTTGCCTGAACACTAGTGCGACACCTACAGCTCCAAGGCCACCCCGACCTCCATCTGCAACAGGTCAAGTGCAGAGGAGCCTCACCCCAGTTCCGACATCTCAGATTCGTTGCTTTAACTGCCATTCCTATGGGCACTATACAAAAGACTGTCGAGTTAGACCAGCCTTGCCCTCCAGTCAGCCCTCGGCGTACCGATCTCCCTTAACTCGGGGAAGTCAGCCGCAGGAAGGATGTATGCTCTGTCAGCTAAGGAAGCTGAGGCCAGTACAGAAGTAGTAGCAAGTACATTTAAATTAAGAATTTCCTTATGTTGAATATTGATGACCTGCTAAAATTACATGCATTGTTACACTAGGTGTCTTATCCATATCAAGCATACCAGCCTACATTTTATTCGATTCAGGAGCTACTCATTCATTTGCATTTAAGAGATTTGCAGAGAAACTTGGGATGTCACCCAGGATCCTAGATCACGGAATGATTGTTAGTATGCCTACTGGTAAAGTTATTCAGTTAAAGGAGGTGTATGGGTCGTGCCCAGTGGAAATTAGTGGGAAGAACTTTGATGCACAACTCATTAAGTTCAATATGCAGAATTTTGATGTTATACTGGGTATGGATTGGTTGTCGGCTCATCGAGCTAATGTGATGTGTGCTGAAAAGC
>NC_056567.1:20134504-20146616 GCF_013358625.1 Macadamia integrifolia | reverse complement strand
CTTGGAACTAGCTGCAGTGAGATATACAGTGATCACAAAAGCCTTAAGTACTTTTTCACCCAGAAGGATTTGAACATGAGACAGAGGAGATGGCTTGAGCTCATGAAGGATTATGACTGCGACATTCAGTATCATCCCGGCAAGGCAAATGTAGTGGCAGATGCGTTGAGTCGGAAGGCACAGACTGTGTCACTCTCATGCTTAGCAGTCAGCCCACCACTCGTGCAAGAAGCGATGCTAATGGATGAAGCCCTCTTATATGAAGGAGCAACCTTAGAATTGGAACGTCAACCAGAAAACCTTAAATGGTTGACTGTATCCTTGACGGCTCTACAGGTGCATCCGGCTATTAGGCAAGAGGTAATAATGAAACAACCTTTGGATCCTGAATTGCAGTGGATCAGAGTTAAGGTTCAAGATCAAACAATGAACGATCCAGATTTTGTTTTAGCCAGTGATGGGGCATTGATGTTTCGAGGCAGATTGTGTGTACCCGATGATTTGGATATACAAGACAAGATAGTGCGAGAGGCACATAGCTTCGAGTACTCACTCCACCCAGGAAGTACAAAGATGTACAAAGACCTCAAACAAAATTACTGGTGGCCAAGCATGAAAGTCACAATAGCTCTGTATGTGGTGACTTGTCTCACATGCCAAAAAGTAAAAGCTGTGAGGCATCGACCTTATGGTACCCTTCAGCCACTCCCAGTGCCAGAATGGAAGTGGGAAAGGATTACAATGGACTTCGTCACCGGACTACCATGTACACCTAAGGGGATGGACGTGATATGGGTGATTGTTGATCGGCTTACCAAGACTGCTCATTTTATTCCCATCAAGACCAAGTTCTCTATGGCCAAACTAGCACAACTATACATGGACAACATAGTGCGCTTACATGGAGTGCCAGTGAGCATTGTATCAGATAGAGACCCAAGGTTCACTTCCAGATTTTGAAAAAGCTTCCAGCGTGCCTTGGGATCACAGTTGAATTTGAGTACTGCTTTCCACCCACAGACTGATGGTCAGTTGGAGCGAACCATACAGATATTAGAAGACATGCTCAGGGCATGTACAATGGAAATGTGTGGTAGTTGGGAAGAATATATACATCTTATGGAGTTTGCCTATAACAACAATTACCAAGCTACAATTGGGATGGCTCCGTATGAGGAATTATATGGCAGGAAGTGCAGAACTCCTTTGTATTGGGATGAGGTAGGTGAATGTCGAATGTTAGGACCTGAGATGATACAGATGACTTGTGACAAAGTCGACATTATTCGAGAACGGATTAAAGCAGCTCAGTTCCGTCAGAAGAGCTATGCGGACACCCACAGAAAAGACATTGAATTTCAGTCAGGAGAAAAGGTATTTCTCAAGATCTCTCCTACTAGAGGGTTGCAAAGGTTTTATCGAAAGGGGAAGTTGAGCCCAAGATACATTGGACCATTCGAGATCTTAGCCTGGGTTGGTTCAGTAGCCTACATGCTTGCTTTGCCACCTTCACTCGGGGATGTTCATAATGTATTTCATTTATCCATGCTGAAGCGATACGTTCATGATCCCTCTCATGTATTACCCATGGAACCAGAATACCTTGAAGCTGACATGACCTATACAAAGCAGCCAACTGAAATTTTGGACCGAAAGGTGAAAACCCTTCGCAACCGCTCCATTTCCTATGTAAAGGTGTGATGGGCTAATCATTCACTTGAAGAAGCGTCTTGCGAGAAAGAGGATGAAATGCAAGCCAAGTACCCTTCTCTTTTTGATCAACCAGGTACGCAATTTCGAGGACGAAATTTTTCAGAAGGGGGGTAAATGTAATACCCTACTTCTTAAACCCAGTCTGATTACACAGTTGACCCGGTTTAACTATGCAAGACCTGAACCGAAGAGAGTTAGAGCGGGTTCCTTATGGACTATGATGGCAAAGGTGACCTTAAACATCAGCTGGCCTGACAAGTCCGAGCCAGTGCCAAAAGAGACGGGAATACCCAAGCCGTGTACATGCACCTATCATAAGGCCATGTACGGATAGAGCAGGTATGTAGCCGTATATTAAGGTGCATATGTGTATTACATCGTATGCCAAGGGTGAGGTTCACGCCGAGGCCCGAACTCTGTCAAAATCCCAAGTTTTGGCCCTCAGGTGGGCGGACAGGTGGGCGCATCCACCCACCTGAGTGACCTATCCATGTGAATTACTTAGTATTTTAAAGAAGTATATATAGCATTTATACTTTCTTTTCTTTTCTCATTTATGACACTCGTACGTTGGTGAGAGGAGTAACGAGGAGAGAGAAAAGAAAGGGAAGAGAAGGAAGAGGAAGAAGAGATGGATGTCATCAGCGTCGAAGCTTGATCTTTCCATTCCGGCGCCAAAAGAGTGATCTTCAACACTAGATCTACATTTAGAGGTAAGCAAAGTTGGGTTCCTTAAACATTCACCATACCCAAGTAAAACCCTTGATTCGAGTAGGGTTTCTTGAGATCTTGTAAATCCCCTTTGAAATGATGAATGTAAGGTTTAATAGATGATTTATGTGTTGATCTTGAAGGATTTGAAGAGGTATTGACAAGGTTGGAGAACCATTGTGGATTTGAAGTGATTTTGGGGGTTTGAAGGTGTTCTTGAGCAAAGAAGGTAAGATGGCTTCCCATCACTTGAATCTAACCTAGATCTAGGTTAGAACCATCCTATAAGACATTGAAAGTGTGAAGAATGGGTTTGGAAAAGCCCCATTTGAATCCCCAAAGAATGGAGGAAGTTAGGAAGAAACAGCAGGTTTCCCGCCAAGACCGGTGGGCAAGACCGGTGGGCCATCTGGCGCGCCTGTGGGCACCCGCCTGAGAGGGCAGGGCCCTCGGGCACAACCGGCTGGCTAGACCAGCGGGCTAACCGGTGGGCCACCCTGCCCGCCGGTCTTAGCAGACCCCCCTGGCCCAACCGACAGGCCAGACAGGTGGTCCAACCTACCCACCGATCCAGACCGGTGGGCCAGATCGGTGGGCCAGACAGGTGGGCTGTCTAACCCACCTGAGAGGCTCCAAATGTGATTCTTACGTCTAATTGGACCCAAATCGGATGTGTGACCTTCTTTTAATGTTCTAAACATGATTTTGTCATCGGATCTCGTTAATTTTGATCCTAAGAGGGTGAAATGCTAACCCCGCTCACTCATGTTAGGTTCACCAAATCCTAAGCTCCTCGCACTGGATCTCACCTGTACCGAACGGGAATCCTTGTACACTACAGGTAAGTGGGGAGAGGATGTTTGGCCTTATTTCAAGGCATTGTTTGGCATTCATTTAATTGTATCTAGTCTAGTCATGCTATCTTGAAAATGCTATGTAGATTAGTCATCCTCACATTGTTATGCATGGGTGTTGTGTTTACTTCCTAAATGCCAAGTGATAATATGCTTCTGTGGTGAATGTTGACATCATTGTGCATGATGTATTAATAAACTAGATGCCGTAGTTGGCTTGGAAACGAGTGCATTGGTGGCCCGTGGTATGGGACGCGATGGCACTATGCAATCGTATTATTGTCATATAGGAGCATGCGGTTTAGGATTTTCACCTTCCCGTGCTATGACTCTTCCCAACAGGGGTTAAGGTGTTGGGTTACCATTTGGGGGGAAGCAGTGGTTGCAGTTGTCAGGTCACTGTGACAGTTAGACATAATGCCCGACGGGTCATTAGGACAGTCGGCAACCCCGGTGGTATATTCAAGAGGGCCAATCGTACTGTTTTTAAATTGCTGGAGTGAGCACCTTTAATTTCAGTCATTTACTTTTCTGTTGAGAGCCGGTGGTCGGCATGTTTTTATTTTTTCGAGTACTCACGGTGGGCCTTCTCCGACAACCCTATAGGCGTATCGTGGGATGGAGTTCGCGGCTCGTACCCGGAGTATACGCGCACTATGGCTGTAGTAGCACTATACCAAAGACTTAGTAATGTTGCTTAGGTGGATGTGATTTAAAATGTATTGCATGGCATGTAGTGCATATGATTGTGATAGTTGTGTGGACAGTTGTATGGTTCATCTTTCTACTTATTGAGCTAGTGAGCTCATCCCACGTGTGCACCTCTTTTTGGATGATTTTACAGGTCATCCATCTGAAGAGCACGGGTCGGGTCCCACGGTTGAGTTCCCTAAAGAGGACTGGTGGGCCCCTGAGGAGTTAGAGCACGGCACTGATTGCCCGTACGAGAGTTGTGCTGCGGGACCGCAGTTCTGATGCCGAGCTGAGCTCTAGCCTTTGATACCGAGCCGAGCTGTACACTCTGATTTTTTATGGTTTCTTTATGTACTTGATATGTGAATTGTACTTTTATTGTGTAAGTATCATGCCTTCGGGCCCACATGTATATAACTATCGTATCACAATTCGGGTATCAAGTATTATGGGAATATTCACAGGTAAACCAAGTCTTCCGCTGATCTGATAATCTTTTATTAGTTGTGTGTATGCTGGGGTGGAATACAGTATCAGATGATCCTGGCAGGTTTGGGTTAACCGGTGTTAACCCGGTCACTGGCCCGGTTCGGTGCGAACGGGGTGTGACAAGTATCCTTTGTTAAGAATTAATGATCTATTTGATCAGCTGCAGGGTGCTAAAGTATTTTTCAAGATTGACCTAAGATCAGGCTACCATCATCTCAGGATCAAGGATAGTGATGTTAGTAAGACAGCCTTCATATCTCTGTATGGACACTCCGAGTTCTTGGTGATGTCATTTGGGTTGACCAACACACTAGTTGCATACATGGATTTGATTAACAAGGTATTTCAGGATATTTTGGACAATTTCGTGATTGTATTCATCGATGACATCTTGGTATATTCCAAGAGTGCAGCAAAACATGTTGTTCACCTAAGACTGGTACTACAACATCTGAGAGAGAAGCAACTCTCTGCCAAATTCAGCAAGTGTGAGTTCTGGCTTTCATAAGTGGCATTCCTAGGCCACAATGTCTCAGACAAGGGTATAGAGGTTAACACAGGAAGGTGAAGGCAGTTAGAATGTGGCAGACATTTGTAGTTTTTTAGGATTGGTCGGATATTACAGGAGGTTCATTGAGAACTTCTCTCGCATTTCTACACCAATGACCCGACTCACACGAAAGGGTGTGAAATTTGAGTGGCCTGATGCTTGTGAGAAAGCTTCAAAGAGTTAAGGCAAAAGTTGATATCAATCTCGGTCTTGACTATTCCAACCGATACAGGTGGTATCGTTGTGTACAGTGATGCTTCCAAACTAGGGTTGGGTTGTGTGTTAGTGCAACTTGGGAAGGTCATTGCTTATGCATCTCACCAGTTGAAAGAATATGAAAAGAACTACCTTACCCATGGTTTAGAGCTAGCAACTGTGATTTTTACCTTGAAGATTTGGCGGCACTACTTGTATGGTGAGAAGAGTGAGATATACAGTGACCACAAGAGCCTTAAGTACTTCTTCACCCAGAAGGAACTCAACATGAGGCACAGGAGTTGGTTAGAATTAATGAAGGATTATGACTGTACTATCCACTATCATCTAGGGAAAGCTAATGTAATAGCCGATGCACTTAGTCAGAAATCTCAGGCACTAACTCTTGCATCACTGACCACCAATGAGCATCTTATCGAGGAAGCCAGGAGATTTGATTTAGAGCTACTAGTGGAAGGTGACAACTTGTCACTATTGGCATTGGTGGTGCAGCCTAGCCTAGTAGACAAAGTCACTATAGCTCAGGTTATTGATTCTGAGTTGCAAAAATTGATAGTAGACTACAAAGAAGGGAAACAGAAGGACCCGAATTTCTCCTCGATCGAAGGGAGAATTCTTAAGTTCAAGAGAAGGTTGTGCATGCCAAGTGATAGTGACTTGAGAGATACTATTTTTAGAGAAGCACACAGCTCTCCGTACTCCATTCACCCCGGTAGCACCAAGATGTACAAGGACCTAAAAGCTTTCTACTATTGGAAAGGGATGAAGACTGATGTGGCCATACATGCATCGAGGTGTCTCACTTTCCAGCAAGACAAGGTAGAGAGACAAAGACCCCATAGTTTACTACAATCACTACCTATTCCAGAGTGGAATTGGGAGAACATTACCATGGACTTCATCTCAGATTTGCCTCGCACCAACAAGGGTATGGATGCCATTTGGGTAGTTTTGGACCGCTTGACCAAAGTAGCTCACTTCATCCTAATTAAAGTCACCTTCTCTATGGACAAGTTAGCCAAGTTATATATTGATAGCATCATCCGACTACATGGTATACTAGTTAGCATCATCTTCGATCGAGATCCCAGATTTACTTCTAAATTCTAGACAGGTGTGCAAAAGGCTATGGGAACGCAACTAAATTTTAGCATAGCACTTCACCCACAGATCGATGGGCAGTCAGAGAGGACTATTCAGACGTTGCAAGACATACTTCAGGCATGTACCCTCGACATGAGTTATAGTTGGGATGAGCACATTTCACTAATTTAGTTCTCCTACAACAACAGCTATCAGGAAACTATTGGTATGTCTCAATTCAAAGCATAGTATGGTTGGAAATGTCGAACTCCTCGCTATTAGGACAAAGTTGGTGAGTAGCATATCCTAGGTCCGAACTTGATACAGGTCACTACTGAGAAAGTGGGTGTGATCAAAGAGAGAATTAAGGCAACTCATTCTAGATAAAGAATTATGCAGATGTTAGGAGAAAACATCTACAGTTCAAGGTGGGAGACAAGGAATTCCTGTGGATCTCCCCAATCAAAGGACTGATGCGGTTCAGAAAGAAGGGAAAGATGAGTCCTAGATATATGGGACTATATGACATATTAGAGGGGATAGGACTGGTGGCATACTGGATAGCCTTACCACCAAAATTGGAGGGTACCCATAATGTCTTCCATGTATCCATGCTTAGGAAGTATTGTCACACCCTACCTCAAACTAGGCCAAGGTATGTGGCATTGGACACCCACATCCAGTCAGCCTAACCCTCTAAGATCGTAGATGCAGTATCATAATTTCACAAATACCACCAAGACCACAACTAAAATCAGAGTACACTAATAAAATTGTACAAATATCACTAGTGTTGTAGAAAATGATAAATTACATTATACAAATTTTCATATCTTTAAACAACCGCAGGTTTAATATTACTTATTGCATATTTCATAATTATTTACATCAAAAGGATAACTAAAATCGCAGAAGTGAAGTCCATCAACATCCTAGTGTCTTGCAAACACAAACCTCACTACCGCCGCTAAAATCTAATCCTACCTCTGCACTGGTTCCACTATCTAAAAATAGTAATCAACGAGTGGTGAGCTTCACAAGCCTAGTGAGGTGTGTACATGCAAGAAAACGTAAACAAATGATGCAATGCATGCTCAAGAAAATTAGATGATGCTCATAATCCATTTTTATCACACAATACCTCGCAACCTATTACTAAGTCCAAAATAGGGTATCACTACTACTGCAACATAGGCCGTATCCCTGGTCCCAACCCATCAGTCACCCAGCGATACAAGCTAGTTGCAAGTCAGGAGCCTATAGGTCCTAGGAAACCCATCGATCATCCCATAAACCCCTAATGGGTAATCCCACCCTACAGCCTCGGTTATATAAAACTCATCGGTCCTTGGTCTCGAAAAACCCATCGGTCACCAGAGTTGTAGAACAATCATGGTCCTAGAAATCCCCTCTATCACCTATGTTGTGGGGCAAGGACAATCCTGACCCATCGGTCACCCGTGCTGCATCACAAACATACCATCCCCTGGGATTAGCCAATACCTAACCCCTTATTGGCAAAGGGTATAGCACCAGGGTCTATATAACCTAACCAAATGCAATCAACATGAGTGTGTATACCATCACCATACATCGCACACATCCTTCACCCTCTAGGCCCATGGTACCAGAAAAAACCTCGGCCACACCGTGCCCTAGACCGTCAGAGCCACAATTATAACTATACTACTAACTGATGAGCACATTTATATGTGAAATCTAGTATAGTAAAATATGCATTTTACATATTTAGAATTGAGCTACCTTGGGTTTTACTCTCTTTTTGCAGGTTTTATAATTTCAAGGCCTTACGGACTATTGGACCCTATATCTCCAATTTTACACTTAAAGAGGTCCTACTTCTTTTCATGGTTGCGAAGAGGATGAAATTCTAAGCAAGATGGACATGTTCAATTAGAAGTATACATTTGTTTGGTCAACCGTACAAATGATTATTCTTTTCGGCCCAGAAAAAGAATAATGGATCAGAACTGAACCGAGATGCAGAACCAACCCATCTATAGCTGTCCCAAGGGTATAAAGAATATTTCAAATGCCAACAACGATTGATGGACCACATCCTTAAGTGATTGAAGATTCATTTTTAGTAACAATAACTACCTAGCGTAGTTGTTGAGTTGTGGTGTGCAAAATCCCTTGCTTATTAGGAGGTCTCAAGTTCGAACCTCTTAGTTGCCATTTTGTTGAGGTTTTTTTTAGAAGACAAGAAAAATCGGCCAAAGGGGATTTCTTACACAAGAAGAGAGAGAAAAATAGAAAAATGGAGAAAAAATAGGGAAAAAAAGGCAAGAAAAATCGTGGGAGATCTCTCTCCACATGTTTTCTTCTCTCTCCTCCACCTCATCAATAAGATAAAAAAAATCTTTTTTTTAAAAGCTAAAATCGTTAGCTTCCCTTCCCCATTCTTTATATAATAGAATTAACACAAGGGGAGGAGGCACTTCATTCTTCTTTTAGGGTTTTTTCTTAGTTGCTTTATCTCTTTCTCTAGTTTTCTCTTTCTCTAGCTTTAGTTCTTGGTTTAAGCTTTAAACACTTTTGTAAGTTCATTTTATTCAATTAATGCAAGCACTTTTGTTTTTGATTCTGTCTTTTATTTTTATTGTTTAAGCAATTGAAGTTATAATTTTCAAGTTCTAGTTCTAGGCTTAGTTCTAGGTGACAAGAATAAGCTATGAAGCATGTCTTTCAAGTTCAATTTTTTTCTTCAGATTTGTTTTCTCTAATACTAGAAATTTCAGAATTGGTTTATTTTAGGTCTAGTTTTTAGTACTGGTAGTATCTCAAATCGATCAAGTTTTCAGTTTAAGAGTTGAAGTTCAAGTAAGTAGGCTCCTTCAGTAGTCTTCTCTCCCCCCACTCATTCCCTCTTCTGACTATCCTTTCTTTCTTAATTTAGGATTTTAATTTCAGTCGTTACATTATTGCTATCCCTTTCCCCCAAGGTTCATGACTAGTGTATGTATTGGCTTTGCCCCTCCTAGTCATAGAACTATCAATTTATTATTTTTATTTTAATTGTCTCCTTTTCCCTAAAGCCAAGTAGAGTAACCCTTATAAGAGTGACTCTATGGTCAAGTAGGGAAGCTCATATTATGATGCATCCCTCAGGCTAAGTAGTGAAACCTACTTGTGAGTCTCTCTCTAGCTTTATCCCTTTTCTTTTACTGTATTTTTATTTCAACATTTTTTTTCTTTCATTGCTTTTTAATTGCGTGGGGTGTTTATTTTCATCTATATATTTATTTAATTTTAATTGCATGGCTTGTGTCTTTAAATTCTTAGATTGATGAATGGTTAGTACGTTATTTTAGATACATATGTTTAGGACGGTAATTGAAATTAGATCACAGCTATTAATCGGTTCACTTTCGCATTATTAAAAGAAGTAAAAAAAAAATAAAGTGGATGCTCTCCCTGTGTTCAACTCGTAGCTACACTGATCCGTACGCTTACGGTTACATTTTAAATCCTAACAAGTTTTTTGCACCTTTGCCGGGGAGACAGTTTCATGTTATTTTTCACTTTCTTTTGGTAAATCGGAGTGCTTTGTTTGCTTTGTTTTGTTTTTTCTTTTCTTCTATTGAATTCCTGAGAATATCAACTTACAATAATCGTTGTATCAGTGGAGGTCACCATGCCTCACAGTATGATAAAGACAGGTTTTGCCCTATAGCAGTATCTCAGGAATTGACCTGAGCAACCCCGGATCACTGCCGGTAAGCTCCCATAAAGCCAAAAAAAAAAATCAAAAAGTTTGGCTATCTATTCTTTTATGCTTGTCTTACTCTAATTGTGGGTAGTTTTCTGTTGCATGAGTGTTAAGTGGGTATGTAATACTAAGAATCGGTTAGAAAGAAGAGATCCAACAAGTAGTGATCCTATACGTTTGCTCTCTTTAAAACCCTTCAATATGGGAGACCAATAGCAAAACCCTCCACCTAAATCTCTGAAAGATAGGTACTACCCCGCTAGAATAGCCCAACCTTCCTACATAGTTCTATCACAAGCCCAGGGTAATAATTTTGAACTCAAATCTCAATACATCACTATGTTGCCCCACTTCCATGGGTTGACCTCTGAGGATGCATACCTATTTCTAAGGGAATTTGAAGAGGTATGTGTTCTAATTAAGATCCAACAGCTTTCTGATGATGCTGTTAAGCTTAGGTTTATCACTTTTGCATTGAAATGCCATGCTAAGAAGTGGTTGTATGGATTACCCACAAATTCCATAACCTCATGGGAATAGTTCTTAGTTATCTTCCTTAAGAATTTTTTCCCAACTTATAAGACCAATAAGCTTAGAAGTGATATCCTTTAGTTTAGGCAAAATCCTAGTGATTCATTTTTCAAACTTATGGAGAGATTCAAGGATCTACTCCACGAATGCCCTCACCATGGCCTAGACTTATGGCATTTATGTCAAATAATTTATGAGGGTATTGATTACCCAACTAAACAAATGATAGAGTCTATATGTCTTGAGGGATTCACATCCTTTACAGATGAAGGAAAGGCATGAGAATTCTTACTTGACTTAGCTGACAAGACCTGTGAGTGGGAATCAACCTAAGAGAGTGAAAGACCATAGGAGGGCAAGGATATTCTGTGGATGGGATAGTAGCCAAGGAAACCCATTTGGATAGCTTAATCAAGAGGATTGAGGCTATTGTTCTTAGAGAGCCATCATCAGTCAATTTGGTTAAGATTCGTGCTTGGTGCCAGTCCCCTGGACATGTCATAGAAGAATCCCCCAACACCTCTGAGGGCACTTCTAATAATAGTGTTAATGTCTTATACCAGAATAATCCATATAGTAACACCAACAATCCAGGATGGAGAAATCACCAAAATTTCTCTTGGAATCAAGGTAACCAAGCAGGGCCTTTCAATTTTCATAATTAAGGTCAACCTGGACCCCAAAGGCCTCCTTTTGCAAAACAATATTTTTCCCAAAATACTTTTTCTAGGTCAAATGTAGGACCTTAGGCTAGTTTTCCTAGGGCCCCTCTCCTATCATCTTATCAGCAACCCCCTGGGTTTACCAACACTGGAGAGGCAAGTAGAATAAGTGACTTAGAAAAAAATAGGGCCCTCCTCATGACAAGCCATCAAAATCTTACGAGAGAACTCACTCAAGTTATCTCAATTATGCGTGAGAGGGAGAAATGAACTTTACCCAGTCAACCATAGCCTAACCCTAGGCATCATCAGCCTGTTAGTTTACAAGCACCAATTAATGCACCACTGAATATAGTACAAGGTCAGACCCAACAAGGGCCTTCTAACTAATGTAACGTTGCTTATGCCCTTAGGAGTGGTAGAGAGTACCAACAGAGCATTCCTAAATCTTCCCCATCTATTACTCCTATCAACTCTCCTTCAGTTAAGGACACAAGTGTGCCTCTTGTTCCAGGTTTGTCTGATAAACCTAAAGATTCTTTTGAAATTAAAGATGATTTGATTTGAGGAAACCAAAAATGATTCTTCTAAAAAAGGGCAAATCCCTAACATTCCTTATGTTCCTCCTATCCCATTTCCTAATCGCTTGGTAAACAAAAAGAAGAATACTTCCATGGATAAAATTTTAGAAGTCTTCAAAAAGGTAGAAGTGAGCATCCCTCTTTTGGATGCTATATCCCAGATCCCCACCTATGATAAGGTACTGAAAGATTTGTATACTCACAAACGTATCACTAGTGTGCCCAAAAAAAGGTTCTTGGCAGGTAACATTAGTTCCATAATTACTCAGCCTATAACAGCCAAGTATAAGGATCCA
>NC_056567.1:20061630-20129403 GCF_013358625.1 Macadamia integrifolia | reverse complement strand
TTAATTAATGCAAGCACTTTTGTTTTTGATTTAGTCTTTTATTTTTATTGTTTAAGTAATTGAAGTTATAATTTTCAAGTTCTAGTTCTAGGCTTAGTTCTAGGTGACAAGAATAAGTTATGAAGCATGTCTTTCAAATTCAATTTTTTTCTTCAGATTTGTTTTCTCTAGTACTAGATATTTCAGATTTGGTTTATTCCAAATCTGATTTTTAGTACCGGTAGTATCTCAAATCGATCAAGTTTTCAGTTCAAGAGTTGAAGTTTAAGTAAGTAGGCTCCTTCAGTAGTCTTCTCTCCCCCCTCTCATTCCCTCTTCTGACTATCCTTTCTTTCTTAATTTAGGATTTTAATATCAGTCGTTACATTATTGCTATCCCTTTCCCCCAAGGTTCATGGCTAGTGTATGTGTTGGCTTTGCCCCTCCTAGCCATAGAACCATCAATTTATTACTTTTATTTTAATTGTCTCCCTTTCCCTAAAGCCAATTAGAGTAACCCTTGTAAGAGTGACTCTCTGCTCAAGTAGGGAAGCTCATATTATGATTCATCCCTCGGGCTAAGTAGAGAAACCTACTTGTGAGTCTCTCTCTAGCTTTATCCCTTTTCTTTTACTTTATTTTTATTTCAACATTTTTTTTCTTCATTACTTTTTAATTGCATGGGGTGTTTATTTTTAGCTATTTATTTATTTAATTTTAATTGCGTGGCTTGTGTCTTTAAATTCTTAGATGATTAATGGTTAGGACATTATTTTAAATACATATGTTTAGGACGGTAATTAGAATTAGATCACAACCATTAATCGGTTCACTTTTGCATTATTAAAAGAAGTAAAAAAATAAAGTGGCTGGTCTCTCTGTGTTCAACCCGTAGCTACACTGATCCATACGCTTGCGGTTACATTTTAAATCCTAACACTAACCACTGGGCCCACAATACCAGAAAGAACCTAGACCACATCATGCCCCAGACCGTCAATACCATAGTTACAACTGTAGAACCCATCCACAATACCACAAAAACTTACCTCACTTACCTTCGTAGTCCAAAACCATTCCTCAGCCTTATCCTTCCATATTCACAGGTTAAAAATAATAATAGCACAAGATAAATAAGTCCATCCTATCAAACAACATGCATAGTAGCAATATGACATGTCATTCATGCACACAGTTCATGCAAAAATAGAAATAATGCATAAACACTTTAGAAAATAAAGTCAAACACCAACTCACCTCATGACCCGAATCACCAAATACAATAGGATCCCCGCACTCAACCACGTGTCCTCATCCGATAAGTTTTATGTTCCTAACCAAAGGTGTATCATTTTCTTAAATATCTATACACCTAATATGACTATATACGTGTTCACTACTAAGCCCAAAATAACTCTTAACATCTCGTGTACTAATACAACTTAAAGTCTCGGGAAAGCCTTCGAATTACCCTTACCCAGAGGGCTAATTTGGGTAAAAAGGTAAGGGCCATAACCCAAAAGGGGCAAGGTATAACTCAGCCAAAACAGGGGCTATTCGGCCTTGAAAACACCTAATCGGCCGGTTGGCTATGCAGAAACCATCTGGCCAGTCAGATTGTCGGTTCCCCTATTTCTGCAGAATTCAATTTTGCCAATTTTGTTCCTGCATGCTTCAGGCTCTGAATTGGATGCCAATTCATGGGCTGATCCCATTCACACTTTAGGGCAGTCTCATGTGTGCGCGGGGTGGTTCATTATCACCCAACTACAAGATTTAATTAAGTGAATCCCAAGCTCAATTACTCAATTTCCATAAAATCTGTAATTTAGGAATGGAACTAATACACTAAAGAAGTTGGACCTCTTTTCCCAATTTAATCACTCAATTAAGGTTGAATTGACAAGGATACAGTCATAGGAATCAGATTTGAACCTTAATTGAGCTCAATGGGGTATATGGGAAAAATTCATATCAATCCCTTTAATTTTTCCAGTTCTGAAATTCTGCCTATGCTTTCTTTACAGAATTTTTACTAGATACTACCTTGATTCAGTCCCAATTCGCAAAATTTTCTCATGAATACTGAAACCCCTTTGGTTTAGGGTTTACAGGGATGAACTTCACGCAAATTGGGTCCCAGAACCCTTCCCGAAATTGGGAATTCACTCACTGGGTTCCAAATTCCACTCATAAGGACTCATTTGCAGTCCCTACCTACTGAATTTTTTTAACCCTAACTATCTGTTGCCGCCAACCAGACTGAAATCATCAAATTAATGGGTAGAGATCTTACCTAGATGCAGGTAGCCCCCAAAAATTGCAACTGTACACTCCCTTCCTTCTTCTCCTTCTTCTTCTTTCTTCCTTTCTTCCTTTCTTCTCTGTTTCTTTCTGTTCTCAGCAGCAACGGAGAGGCATTAGCCGACCTCCCTATCCCCCTTTTATAAACCAAAACAACTATATTGTAAAATAACTAATTGTAGGCTCAGTGGTTCCACATGTAAATTGATGCTTTTGAACCCTTAAATATGCTCCTACATATGCTAGGAATGGGTGGAAATACCCCGCAAAGTAGTAGGACCCACAACGGAAAAATCCCATTTTAGGCATTTTTCTACCCAAATCAGTTGGCTGGTTTGGTGACAGGGTATCCTGCCGGTTTGCTCATTTTGCACCATTTGTTGTCCTAACCTTTGGGTTCTTGAATCCACCTATTATAGGACTTGTTCCACTCATTTTCTTTGCCATTTAATACCCCTAACATGGCCATTGAATCTATTCAATTCTCTCTCCTACTGCTATATAGTAGGAGATCCTATTATCCTTATGCCAATTGGGTGCTGACACTTGGGCATTCAGCTACTTCTAATTTAGGGTGTTACAAGTACATAACCAACTGACTCATGTTTTGATAGATGTACCCCATGAGTTGGATGAGGATTATGCCTACATAGAGTTTTCAGAGAAGATTGTTGACCTGAAGGAACACATCCTCTACAATCGTACTGTTTCATTCGTCAAGGTGAAGTAGAAGAACCACCCGGAACAAAAAGCCTCCTGGGAGCAAGAAGACGAAATGAAGAAGTAGTACCCCGGGTTATTTGACTTACCAGGTATGTTCAATTTCTAGGATGAAACTCTTGTAAGGTGGGGGGGATGTTACACTCAAGCCCTAACCTGATTGAATTTGAATTTTTGTGATAGATCTCGAACCAAAGATATAGAGTACTAATGGGTTTTGGCTCGTGGTAGCTCATTGCAAAATGGGAAAGGATGATTCCAATTGCTTGTGTCTCTTATGCCAGTCCAACTGGAGGGGATTCAAGCCTTTCGATCCCAAGCGGGATATGAATTCTCACTTATGCATTCGAGTCCCGTCAAGTACCAGGATTTCCAAAAGACCATGCCCATAACCTAGGGAAACCCCTATGGAATGACCAAGTAGGACAATAAGCAGTCAAGGCACTACAATAGTGCCTTGATCACCAGAAACAAGGCCACCGAAAACACCTGGGCTGAATCCAGTGGCTTAATGTGCTACTGGTTGGGTTCTTATGCCCATAGGCCCCACTGCCTAAATTATGGCTAGCCCCAAATGACCTCCCACACTCTTCAAAACCTTTTACCATTACATGTACACCCTATGATTCTAAGGAATTTAGAGTAGGGCTAGAATTAAAAAAAAAAAAAAAAAAGGACCTGCCCACAGGCTCATAGTATGAACTAATAACCAGCTTCGTAGACCCGCGTGTCCCGAGTGATGGATTAACCTACTTGAACCGGATAAGTGCCAACCAAACAGACCCTAAGGTTTTCACTTACTATAAATAGGTGAAGTGGGTTCATTTCTCACTTCTCACTTGTCCATAACATGGGAAGGATAGAAAGGAGGAGAGAAAGGAAGAGCAAGTAGGAGAAGAAGGAGAAGAAGGAAGAGACTCACCCTAGCTCTCGGCTTCGCATTTAATTGCCAAATTATTGCCAGAGGTAGGTGCTACTTCCCTTATCACTTTCTTTCATTATTTCTACCTTGTGACCTTGAGCAAGGGAGAGAATCACCGGGTTAGAGGGGTGAGTCTTGACCCTGGCACCTCCTGGATGTCAGTTGAGTGTGTGTTTCACTCTCCCGTGTGATTGTCGAGCTCAAACCAAGCCGGGTGAGCTTTAGCACCACTTTTGACCAAATGTATAGTTAGGGTTTCAACCGTTTGGTTGTCGTATCTCCCAAATAGATTGGTGGAATTGGGAGTTCTTTGGCTTAGAAGAGAGGTAGGAAGACCCCCCTACCACCTCCATGGAATGGATCCCGGCAATCTGGCCAAGTCGGAGAACCCCCAAATTGCTTGGCACCTTTTTAGGAATCCACCAGAAACAACCATTGAAAACACCTAGGTTGAATCCAGTGGTATATTTCTAGTGAAGCTCAGGCCTTTAGGAGATCTCTACTAGGCCACCGGAAACAAGACTGATATTTCTTATGGAAATGGTCTATTTTCGGTGATTCTTTCTATTCTGTCAAAATTGACAGAACCTATACTCTTTGGGGCAGCCCTTGTAGGTCCCCCTCTAATTTTTCCGACACCCGTTAAAACCTGATTACCCTTGTGCATAGGATAGAGATAAGCACGTACAATAAGACCGATCGTGAGTTGATAACTGGTTGACAAACTTGGAATTACATCTATCCAAGTACAACCAAGGTGAGGGATGGTTGACTTTAGTTTGTGGAGTATTTCATACTTTTAGAATTGCTTATATGTGTTATAAATTATGAAAGCTTTTTAATTATTAAATGTATATGTGAATCTAATGACATGTTATGTTCACTGAATTATTATGATTATGAAATTGGGAAATATGATATGTTATGTATGTTGAGATGTGTGACAGGATGCGATGTGGCTGAGGTGGTTTCGATAATGTGATCACTGTGTGAATGTTGCATTCATGCATTATGTATGTGCATTAGACTTAGATATAGTTGTGGATTGCACTTCATGGCCGATGGTAATTCCAGTATCGTGCACTCTAGGACTATACTTGGAAATGCGTACGCTTTGTGACCGATGGTGATTCTAGTATTATGTAGCTGATATTCAACTGCTTGTACGCTAGATAGGCTTGGAAATGGATGCGATGTGACCGTTGGTTGATTCCGGTATCATATCCATACTAACTATATCATTATGCAAAGCATATAGTATATTATGGTTAGGATACATTCCCTATGCTATGTCCCCTTGCTAACAAGGGGTATGGTGTTGGATAACTCAACTGTGGTATATTCCATAAACCTTTCTGGAATGCCACTCCCAAGATACGATGTGATTGTTGCTGGAGGCGAGAAGTAGTCCAACGTGGCCAATGGTGATTCTAGTGTTGTGACTACAAGAGGGGGTTATCAGGGGTTTATTGGGTGATGTATGTTGTGAATCTCATGACATGTTATGTTCATTGAATTATTATGATTATGAAATTGGGAAATATAATAGGTGATATATGTTGAGATGTGTGATGGGATCCGATGTGGCCGAGGTGGTTCACGTATAGTGATCGTCGTGTGGATGTTGCATTCCTGCATTGTGTATGTGCATTAGACTTAGATATAGTTGTGGATTGCACTTTGTGGCTGATGGTGATTCCGGTATCGTGCACTCTAGGATCATATTTGGAAATGGGTACACTTTGTGGCCGATGGTGATTCTAGTATTATGTAGCTCATACTCAACTATTTGTATGCTAGATAGGCTTGGAACGGATGCGATGTGGCTAATGATTGAATTTGGTATCGTAGTCCATACTAACTGTATCGTTATGCAAAGTATCTAGTATATTGTGGTTAGGTTACATTCCCTATGCTATGTCCCCTTGCTAATAGGGGGTACGATGTTGGATAACTCAACTGTGGTATGTTCAATGAACCTTTCTAGAATGCCACTCCTGCGGTACGATGTGATTGTTGTCAGAGACGGAAAATAGCCTGACATGGCCGATGGTGAATCTGGTGCCGTGATTTTCAGGAGGGGGTTATCAGGGGTTTACTGGGTGATCGATGGTCGCATTCTGGAACCGACAGACTCCTAATCATGACTAGGGTTTGTATCGTTGGGTGACCGATGTGTGAGTTCCAGGACTAGGGATGCAACCTTATGTGTCGTAGTAGCATGAACCCAACTTAGTTGTATGCTAAGTGGATTAATAATAAAATGGATTGCATTATTCATATCATGGACTATGTGTTTAATTCTGTACTCATGATATCATGAATTGTTGTGTATGTGTGTGCATGAACCCCACCCCTCATTGAGATAGTTGGAGCTCACACCACATATATGTTGCTTTTTAGATGAAGATGCAAGTACCATAGTACCATTGGGCTATGACTCTACTTCTTCCAGACTCGAGTATAGAGTTAATGACTAGTGGATGCCAGAGGCTGACAAGCATGACCTAGATTGTGCTTGTGACACCTATGCCTATGCGACACCTTGAGATGTTGGTTGGTCTTTTGTTATTCTAATACCGAACTGTTGAATGGTATTCTTTTGGTCTTATTATATTTAAGTCATAAACAATTGTAAACGAGATAACTTGGTTATAGATATATGATATCACTGGATGTTACCCCACTTAAATTATATTCCGCTATATTATACTCTGATTTTGCTGTAATTATTCTTTGGTTCGGTGTGTTGTGATTGTGAATGTTAAGGTACTGCTATCAGAGATCCTGGTAGAGGTGTAAAACGGGTAAGCACCTTACTCACACCGCTGGTATCCTAGTACGGTGAGTGGGGTGTGACATATAGGTTGGGGTAAGTTGTGATAAACACTAGGCATTATTACACTGGTTTGAATTAATGTGATGCACACTAGTTTTACCATACAAAAATCAAACTATTGTTATTACAATCATAGTCAAACAATGAGTTGTAATGAACACATATTTGACACTGAAAGTATTTAAGAAATATATAATTTTGACTGTTTCAGTATAAAGTTTTGAAAAACTATTGCAAGTCACAACTGCAGTCCAATTACGGCTATAATGAGCTTTGGTATGCTGGTAACTGGCATTGACTGATATCAACATAAGATAATTAAAAGTTATATGAGTTAACTTTTAGTATAATATTTGTCACACCCCACTCCTGCTACTAAGATACTAGCGATGTGAATAAGACTCCTACCTGTCTTATGTCTCTACCAGGATCTTTGATAGTTGTCACACACTGCTTCTAGTAGGCCAAGGTATGCAGCACTGGATACCTTACAACATCCAATCATCTTGTTTCTCCAGGATCAAGACTAGGGAGGTACAACCATAACACCACAAATACACACACATGGACATCTGATCAAATGTATACATCTATCCAATAGTCATATATATATATATATATCACATTAGGGGTGTCAACCGGTCAGGTCAGGCTGGGCCGGTCTCGATTGGGCCTAATCAGGCTTGACCACTTGAAAGCCTTGCACTATGAACGCCCGTTTAAGTAAACGGGCCTAGCTTTGGGGGACATGGTACGGTTTATAATCAGGCCGATCAGTATCGGGCTTCCTTAAATGGGCCTTAACCGGGCTTTAACCGGGTGAAGGGCCTATTTAAGTTTAAACAGGTTTTAAATGTGCCTACCCTAAAATTCTATTCTTAAGTGGGTTGAGAGTATGGTTGTTCTTTTTTTTTTTTTTTTTTTTTAAAGAAGAGATTATGACTATTACAACTTACAAAATAAAGCTTAATTAAATAAAATCATACTACAAAGCAAAGGGTAAGAAAGCTTAATTAGTTTCTTACTAGTAGTGGCAAAATAGGAATTTTATGTAGTATTAAAGGGGGTCAGGCTACAACAAGTCTGTTCAAGTCAGGCATATAAACTTGTTGATTCGGTCGGACGCCCGATGGGCTAGCTACCTATACCGTGAACACCCGTTTAATAAACATGCCGGGCTCAGTCGAGCCATAAACGTGTCAGGCTCAATCAGACCTACTGGTGCGGGCTTACAAATTTTCAACTGATGTTAACATATTTCCAAAACAAATATTTACAATGTTCTCATTGCATCAACAGTAAAGATATATACATCAGAGTACGTGATCTAGTGGAACATATATACACAGAAAGAGATTCTAGTAAGTTTATCCAATTTTTTAGAAGATCTGACCTCCGAAGATACAGTCGTCACATCCACACTTGGATCCATAGTCGGTCTCATCCATTGTCGTAGAATCATTGCCAGAAGACGGAAGAATACTGGTCTCATCATCTAGAGAGGGTAAATAAAGAGGGGTGAGCAGGACATGCTCAATGAGGGGGTGGAGGCAGACAAGCAAAAACATTACAAATGATGCAATGCATGCTCCACACCTTAAATAATGCTCATGGATTCATTTAAATCACACTACTTCCTAGTCTATTACTAAGTCTGTAATAGTGGTACAGTGCTACGCAACATAGGTGGTATCCCCTTTCCCAGTACATCAGGGTTCCAAGGATACAAGCTAGTTGCAGGCAGGAATTAGCCAATCCCGAAAAGAACTTTGGTACCCCGGCTGGTTAATAACCCTGGGCAATCAAGTGTATAGTACGTCATACCCTTCTGCTATCTGTCTCTAGGTACTGTACGTCGTAACAAAATAATAATAGTAATAATGAGCACACAGCAAAATGCATGAGTTACAAGCAAAAAATTAAAATAAATAAACACTCCATAAAATAAAGTCAGGGCACCCACTCACCTTGGTTTTCAACTTTTCATATTTTAGATTCCTAACTTAAGTTATGTCCTCACCACTAGCTATATTCCCTAAGTATATAGTATATTCAAATAAATTATTTAGAATTAGAATCTTACCCCTAGCCTATCCAATTAAATACAACCCTAGTTTTCAGGTTCTGACTAGGCTTCCATTTACTACACTAGTCAGAGTTTTCCTAATTTTCCCACCGATAGGATTATCTATCAGGAACATACCAGTGGGTCTCACACTTGGACAATGTATCCTCTGGTCACCCTGGCAGTCATTTAGAATTTACAATCAGACCCGACACAACTCTTCTTTCCCCATGTCTGGTTTTCTCTCTGTAGAAATAAATGTTAGCATGCCCCAAATATGCATACATAGCCTTCTAACCTTCACAGCAGCCCAGTAGGGCTTTGCAACCCATACCGGCAGGTGGTCTAGGTAGAAACTAGCTGGCCGGTTGAACCTAGGAGTTCCCCCCCCCTCCATTTTGTAGAATTCGATTCTACCAAGGTTGCTCAGCATAATAAATTGCAAATTCGAACTTTATTCATCATTCCACAGTCCAATTTAGGTATATTGAGTCTAAGTACATATGTTGGCCCTCCTACTAACCCATTTCTAGGTTCCATTTGGCTGCACCTATGATTAGTATACCCAGTTTTGCTGAAATCCTAAAGTTAATTGAGAACTAAGGAAATTCAGCAAAATTGGAGTGTTTCCCCTGCTCTTGCCACTAATTGAGTTGGGATAGTAATGGGTTCAGACTTAATTGAATATTCCAGCCTCTTATTAGGCTCATAAAAAAAAATTTAGAGAAGAATTGATTAAATTCATAAGAACAGAGACTGAAACAAATCCCTGTTCTATTGTTTGGGCAATATCTTACTGAAATTATCCTCATCCCAGTTCCAATTTCATATATTGCTACTGAATTGGTAGAAACCCTAGGGTCCAAGGTTTACAGGGATGAATTTCCAGTAATTTGGATCCCATAACCTTCGCCAAGGTTGGGGCTTTCCCTACTGTGATAGCTATATAGCTCACAGAGATTCCCTGGTAGCCTCCAATTACACTAAACCCTAACCCTACCTTCCCAATTGATGAAATTACCATAAAATCCCTATTGTAATGGATTGTAGCACTTACCTGTGGACAATGCTGGTCCAAGAACAACCTTAGATGAAGAAGATCCTTCTCTACTTCTTCTTCCTTCTTTTCCTTCCCCTGCCTTCATCTTCTTCTTTCTCTTACTGTTTGCAGCAAACGAATAAGGGTGAATTTAGCCCTAAATATATTGTATATATTTTGTTACGACCATTTGTGAGAGTGACTGAATGAATCCCTTCTTCGTCACTGTGCGAACCACTTGGATCAAACTAAGTTGATCCTATGGATACCCTCTACTTGAGACCACATCATGAAGAGGATGCCCAATGATGCTACTTTAACGTGCTCCTTAGGATCATGGATAATGCGGTCTAGCGAGACACGATTGGGAAAGTGGTTGGGAATAGTTGGATTAACATGTGGGCTTAGGGAAAACTATTCAAAATTGTACCCTTGTTTTATGGCTTATTGCAGGGTGAATTGTCTTATTTGTGTTTCGATGTAGTCATAAGCACATGGCATGTTTTAAGGTCAGCACTGCTCATCATGAGAGATTGAGAGTGCTAGATTTGGTGTAGTTAGATTGTTTAGTGTACCCCAGATTATTTGTGAGTGATGTTCTATGTTGGTTAAATGGAAGCTTGATATAGCACTTCTACCTAGGGGTGTTAATCAGTCAGGCCGGGTAGGTCTTGATTGGGTCTAACCGGGCCTGGCGGTGTGAAACCCTTGCACCATGAATGGCTGTTTACTTAAACGGCCTAGGTTTGGGGTGCATGGTACGGTTTATAATCGGGCCAGTCGGTGTTGGGCTTTGATCGGGCTACTTTAAACAGGTCTTAAACAGGCCTTAAACGGGCTGCGCACCTACTTAAGTCTAAATGGGTTCTAAATGGACTCCCCTTAAAATCCTTTTTTAAGTGGATTAAATGTCCAAAAATCTTCCATTTGAACATAGTAAAGGTCACCCAAAAACTCTCCACAGTTAATCATATATGAGATCATAATTGTTTCTTACCAAAAAGAAGAGAGATTATGACAAGTACCAAAGTATTGTTCTCCACAAGAATTGTCTGCCTTTCATTCACTAGTTATTAAAACATCTCAAAAGACCCTATTTTATTTTATTACAAAGTTGGATGTAATATCGTGTTCAACATCATCTATCATAGATATTTTATTACAAAGTCTTTACAATTATTTTGTATTAGTAGTGGTAAAATAGGTATTTAGGCAATTTTAAAGGGGTCAGGGCGGTCAGGCTAAATGGCTTGGTTCAAATAGGCTTCTTAAATAAGTCGGGCCAGTCGGGCGCCAAACGGGCTAGTAGCCCGCACCGTGCCCATTTAATAAACGTGTCGGGCTTAGCCAGACCGAGCATGCGACCTAACGAGATATTACGAAGGTAGAAGTAGGGATGTCAATCCTGAGCCCACACCGATAGGCCCGATCGAGCCCAACTTGCTTAAGGCCCGACCTGAACCGGCCTACGTGGGCGAGTGAGAGATGTTAATTAAACTGGGTTGGATTGGGTACTGACCCAGTTCCTTCATGGCTTACCTAGGGTAATCATAGATCCACTAGGATTAAGAACCCTAGCTGGCCAATACTCTATAAATAAAAGGGTTTTGACCTAATCTCAAGAGTTCTCTTTCTCCCTATTCTCTTCTGTCTCTCCCAATTAAGAGTATGTGTCTCCAAGGATCTCCATTGCAATATTTGGATTTAGAGGGTGGAATACTACCTAGCGAGATCGCCGCCACAACCTTTCGTTCATCATTGTTCGTGCAGATCGACGCATGTGCAATCTGATCCATTCCGCTGCGAGGAAAGCCACATTGAGGTAATCCCCGATACCCGTTTACTCTCCGTCTTACAATTTCCAAAGTTTTTTTTTTTCTATTAATTCCATTTGTGTGTTGTCATACTAAATATGCAACTTATCTCTAAGAAATTTAATAAGATATTCATCATATTTGTTGGAAGAGAAATTGAAAAATATATATATATATATATATATATATATATATTGGTTCCACTACAATATCGGATATGCTAATTGAATACTAATTCAAATACCGGTATATCTGCTCTGAATTCATTTACATCCCTTTGAAAAAACTTGGAAACTATAAAAAATGATTGAAGGTACAAGGGTAATGTATAATACAAATGGGTTCTGGTCGTATGATTGCATTTGGACCCAAATTTTACAAATGACTAATACATCCTGCACTCTTCCAATTCAGCAGCTTCTTTTGTAAATATAGCATATCTTGCTGTGTGCACTGCTCGTGTGTGTGTGTGTGAGAGAGAGAGAGAGAGAGAGAGAGAGATGATCTTCTCGTTTGAACAAACATAATAATTGTTCATTGCTTTCATTCCACATTAATCCATTATTGATAATATGCTAAAGTCTAAGAACAATTATGAGTTAAACACTAGTTTACCCTCCTACAGTTGCTTCTAATCTCTCCATTAGTTCCAGTGAGGGGACTAATGTTTCCCATCCTAACAATGGCAGCCGTAAAATCACTGGTGAAAGCACCATTATTGATACTATAGGTCCGAACCAGCCGATCTTGAGACCCATTATTGAAAAGTTCCTGATCCGAATGAAGAAGTCCACGCCTAGCTACAAGGTGCTGGTAGTAGTTGTTGTCGAACCGGGTTGAGGTCTGATCGAGCGGGGCCAAGTTGTCATCACCATTGGTAGCAGGGCAATTGGACCTTCTTGTGGTAGCAAAGCTGGAGTTGATGTTGGTGTCGTTGTATATTCGGTTCCTAAAGGTGGTACAACGGGCAAAGCCTATAGTGTGACCCCCGGAGAGGGCTGTCATGTCACGGGCACTGAGACCCTTTGCAGAGAACATGGAAATCAGGGTTGAGAGGCTAGAAGATGGGGATGGGATTTGGCTGTTGGCTGCACTTTGGCTAGCTGTTCTTGCATCTCTTCTTCCAAGTTGTACTGTCCATGATGGTCCACCAAGCTGGTATTGACCAGTAAAAATTAAACATATCAAGCTTTTCAAATTATATAATATATATATATATATATATTGATCTAGTTTTCATTCATGGTGAAAGAAGAATCCCCTCGTTATTGCTATTTATTCAGTTTTTCTATTTATTCAGTTTGACCTAACGAGAGGTCAATCTTATACAATAGATGAAGGGTATCAAAGATATGACACAAGAGTCCGACCACAAAGTCACAACTCCAATAATGAAACAGATCTTCTCCATGGATGAAGAAAACTGAATGCTATAACTAAAGCATTGGTTACCCTAATGACCTCAAGTATTACTTTATAATTTTATGGGCAAGAGAATGTGGCCTAAGCAACAGCTCGTAGGCCAATGAGAATCCGCACAAAAGTATCTTTAGCACGGAGGAGAGCAGTAATGTGGACTTTTCATGTCCATCTGTGACTGCACATAAAGGGGATACACGGGCAACATTCTTTTTCCCTTTATATATTTTGTATGGAAGGGTTTTCCCCAATTAGAGGCTCATATTGTCTCTACAAGATATTTTTTACTGGTCTTTATAAGGACATCATAATTAAAAATTAATACACTTACCAACACAACTCCATCTCGTGCAGCAAGAGCTAAGATGTCTGCGCAGGATACTGTCCCATTGCACGCAGCTTCTACACGGGATTTAATGGTGTCAATCACTTCAAACCCACGTGCTGAATTCTTGTTTGGTCCTGCATTCTTTTCTCCAGTGAATGTTGCTGTGTCATCCAGTAGGATCGATGCATCACAACCCTGAATTAATAAAAGTATTACCTCACCAAATTAACAGAGCTTTCTAAGAAAATAAGAGAGAGAGAGAGAGAGAGAGATTTCATACATTGACAAAGCAATCATGGAAAAAGAGCCGAAGGATGGAGGCACCCATCCGTGACTCCGTCTTGACAGCTTCCCTCACTGCACTGCGGACAATGGTTTGGAGGTTGGGGCAAGAAGTCCCATAGAAATTGGCTGAGAGCTGTGCATTGGTAGAGCAGGCTAGGAGGGCTATGAGAAAGACTAGTGTTGTAACCAAGAAATGGGTTGCAGAGGCTGCCATGACTCCCTTGGTGGATAGGTATAGGAGATAGTTTAAAGCTTTAAGTTGCTTAGCTTGTGATGAGAGAAGCTCTTTATATAGCCCATATATAACGTGCATGCATGGAGATGATGATCAGAATGTCTAGAGCTTAATTTCAAACTTTGCAGCTGCAACGCGGTTCCTTGAAGCTCCCAAACAAAAATGCCATTAATGAGATATGAAAGAAGGCATGCATGACATGATCAAAGGGACTCAACTCTATTATTTGAAAGGCTTTTAGCTACACAAAGTCAAACTTCTCTGACTTGTTACAGAAAAGTAAAAGTAGGTATGAATTTTTCCTCCATTTCATACTATTTTTATGGTAGACATGAATTGGGTTGTGTCTCCTTTTATAGATTCAATAAATCTGCTCCTCAAGGAGTGTGAACTGGGAAATAGATGTTTGGTTTTGGGACCATGCATGAGTTAGTTTGATCAGTGGTCACACCCCTTTATATGTTATACGGATAGAGAAAGAAAGACAATTTTAAGTGTAGCATAGTGTTGGGACAAATGTGCAATCATGAGGAAGTAATTGAGCAAACAATCACATGATACCAAGAATTTAACATGGTTCAACAAGATTGCCTACAGCCATTTTAGAGAACAAAATATTTCCACTGTCCCTAAAAATGTTTCTATATCACTCTCTATCTCACAGAATGATTTCCCCTTTGATTCTGACTAGGGTTTTTCCATAGAGATATATATGAAACCCAAAAACCCTAATCCCCACACAGTGTAGCATAGTGTTGGAACGAATGCGCAATCATGAGGAAGTAATCGAGCAAACAATCATATGATATGAAGAATTTAACATGGTTCAACATGATTGCCTACATCCATTTCAGAGAATAAAAAATTTTCCACTATCCCATAAAATATTTTTATCACTCTCTATCTCACATAATGATTTTCCTTTTACTTCTGACTAGGGTTTTTTCATAGAGACTATATATGGAACCCAAAAACCCTAATCCCTACACATTTACAATTATACCCCTATATTTGTACTGGACCCAACATCTGATCTAATTATAAATACGGACTTTATAATAATTATGTGAACTCAAACAATACAAGATACACCCAACCCCCACACATAATTTAATAGCTCAAACTTATTAAAAAAGTGCCAGTTTGTTACTTGGTTGTATCTTGTAAGATTTAGCTTTCGGTGATTAGCTTTTGAACAAGTCTTTAGTACTTTGGTCTGTCTCTGCCCTTTTCTAGTAATGTTGGTTTATGAACCATTGACTTTAGTGGTCAACCCCATCTGGCGTAACCATTTTGCCACCTCCAAGAGGCTACGCGCATGGAAAATTTTGGGGCAGTAGAAGCAAGTCGGTAAGCCTTGTAATCATAAATGTAGGCGTTATATCATATATGGTGTTGTCAACTAGACATTTTCATAAAACTTGTACAAGTGAGCTGTGTCTTCCAGTTTTGACTGGTTCGTGATGAGAGATGTTTTTATAAAGAAAGGTTAGGACAAACGGAGGAAAGAGAAATATCATATGGGTGGCCTTTTCTTGGAGCTTTAAACCTCAGCAACTCTACTTGACGCAGATGTCTCTACTGGCTAAAATATTATCAACGCATTAGACTAAAGTAAAGTTGGGAGAGGGTTTTCTTGACCAGCAGCTTGGCCCTTATGCCCTTGTGGGGAGGGAGCACATGGAAATATTAATATGGATTGAATTTTTGTTTTTTTATGAAGAACAAGAATATCATTTCACACCCCTTTTTCTCTGGAGATAGGGGCCACTTGCCTTTCAGGTTTCTTTTTTTTTTTACCAATAAAGTTAGTATAATGATTTAACATGTCTCAATAGTGTCCCTTTTCAACATCTCAAAAAATTTTAATTAGAAAATTTCACCACTAAGGCTCTATTTGTTGGATTTCTAATGAAATACTAGATTGATTTCTGTAAACATGTCAACAAAATAGATTTTTTTGGTCAACAAATTAAAATTATATGGCTGATGTTCATCTCTTACCAAAAATAAGCCATTTATGGATATTATCTAGAGATCATTGCAGATGCATTATAGTCCCTTTTTTGCAATAAATATTGTATTAATATATATTTTCCAATATAACTGGAAACATGGCTCAAGGCTTAGCCCCATGCCTCAACCCTGGCCTGGATTGGTTGTGACTCAAGGCTAGAAATTTCCAGTCCTAACTCACCCTTGTGACTCAAGACTAGGAAGCTCAGAGTAAGAATCCATGGGGGTCCATCCAAATGAGTACCTCTTCACCTTTTCCAATTATTCAACAAGCCAATTTCCTTATTAGAGCAATTCAAGACAATGAGCCATGTTTATCACTCTATCCTTCTAAAAAGAATGACATTATTAGGGAAATATTTCCCTTTCAAAACTCTTCCTCACAATTGATTAGGTTGAGTAATTAATTGCCAAACTAATTTCAATATCAAAGCTTTGTTATGGTAGATGATCATGCAATAGGACACCAATTTCTTTATTTAAAGAATGTGACTTAGAGCAAACCTTATTCGGGAGTAGGAAACATGGCATCGAACACATAGGTATAGTACTCAATAATAATGTAATTAAAATCGTCCCTCTACTTGAGATAATAATGGAATCTTCCATCCCCCAAGCTTCTTCTATACCCTATCAGTCAAACTCTGCCATGTCAAAGACTTATCAATTAAAAAACGCCAACAACAATAAACTAAGTCTTATCCTAATTTAATGAGGTTGAATACATGGATCCAAACAACAAAATAAGGAGAACTAAACTAATCAAAGGAAAAGGGGAAGTGTAAGAGATGAGAAGTGAACAATAGAACTTAACAAATGAAAGATGCAGAATGCAAGAATGTAAGATGATACATGAAAGGGGAAAGATGAAAGTAAGAGGAAAGAAGCACAACCCAACAAGTCAGGAGAATCTCAGCTAAATGGTATCATCTATATGGATCTTTGCTCTCTAATAAGCTCTATCGATGTCATACTTGAAACAAGACCCAAACTATGTATGTCATTCCTCACCACTTCTCCTATGGTCATTTTTTGTCTGTCCTTAGCTCTTGTAGCTCCTTCAATCGTAATCATATAACTCCTCCATACTGGGGCATCACTAGGCCTCCGTTGAACATGACCATACCACCTCAAAAGACTCTCTCGGAGCTTGTTATTGATCGAGACAACTCTAAAATCAGCTCTAATATTCTCATTCCATATTTTATCCTTTTAGTTTTGCCGCACATCCATATTAACATTCTCATCTCTGCCACACACATACTCTCTACATGACATTTCTTCACTACCTAACACTCTACTCCATACATCATAGTTGGTCGCATAACAATCCTTTAGAAATTTTTTCTTAAGCTTCAGAGGGATACACTAGTCATACAACACTCCGGACGCACCCCTCCACTTCAACTATCCCACTTTAATTTTTTTAAGAAACATCATACTCTCTGTCACCTTCTTTATTTAAGATTGACTCCATATATCTAAAATAGTCACTTTGCAGAATCTCTTTCCCCTCAATTTTCACAATTTTATTATCATTCATAGAATGACTGAAGTTACACATCATATACTCCGTCTTTAATCTACTAATATTAAAACCTTTTGTTTCTAAGGTTGATCTTCAAAGCTTTAACTTGACATTAATCCATGTTTTTGTCTCATCCACTAAATTGATGTCATCAGCAAAGAGCATACACTAGGGGACCTCGTTTAGAATGTTCTTGGTTAGCTTGTCTATGATAAGCGTAAACAAATACGGGCTTAATCCCGATCCTTGATGTAAGCCAATTGTAATTATGAATTCCTTACCTTGACCCCTACAGATTCACACTAGTCACCATGTCCTCATATATATCCTTAATTATATTCACATATGTACTCGACACCCCTCTTTTAACTAGGGCATGAAAGATTAAATCTCTAGGGACTCTGTTATAAGTCTTTTTAAGGTCAATAAAAATCATATGAAGATCTTTTTTGTGGGCTCTATAACTTTCCATGAGCCTCTTCAATAGGTAAATAGTCTTTGTTGTGGATCTACTTGGTAAAAAACCAAATTGGTTCTCTGACATGTGAGTCTCTTTTCTTAGGCGGGCTTCAATAGCCTTCTTCCAAAGTTTCATAGTATGACTCATTAATTTTATATTTCTATAGTTATTGCAAATATGAATATCTCATTTATTTTTGTAGATTGGGAAAATAATGCTCTCCTCCAATCACCCGGAATCTTCATTGTGTCCATAATCTTGTTAAAAAAATTGACTAACCAAACAACCCCACACACCCCTAAGGTTTTTTCACACTTCTACTGGTATCTCATCTAGTGCTAGTGTCTTGTCTAGTTTCATATTTCTCAAGGTTTCTTTAACCTCCTCCAATCTAACATTTTAAAAATATATATATAATATGTATATATATATATATATAACGTGTGGAGTCTTGTTGAGTAAAGACATATTCTAGGACAATCCCACCCAGATATCTCCATTTTGTAGGGCACAAATATACTTATCCCATCTCTTCACAATGTTCTTATCCCTTGCTAGCACTCTTCCACCCTCACCTTTGATACACCTCACCTGATTGAAATCTTTGCTCTTTCTTTCTCTCATCTTAGTTATGTTGTACATAGCTTTTTCTCCTTCTTTTGTATTTAGGTTGATATAAAGATCCTCATATTTCTTCACCCTAGCCAACCCCACAATCTTTCTTGCTTTTTTTGTTCAATTAAAAAACACCAGACTACCCAAATAAGTAGCACTATCATTAATAGTATTAATACCAAGATTGCAACTCACCATATTCCTGTTACACTAACATTATTACTGTACAGGACCCACTTTTGTTGAAATTAATTTGTCTTCCTGAAATAGCTTGAAATATATTTAAAATTGCATGAAAAGTAAAAAATATCATTTTGCTTGGCTCTACAAAGCAAAAAATGGATTTGCAAAACGGATATACATAATCCCAGGACATGATCTACCAATTTTAATCCCCTTAAATAAATTTATATACCTATATCTTTAAATGAGGAGTGTTCTATGTGGGGGCGTACAACCTCTGCCACATTCTGTCTCTTTCCTTCACATGTGAAATGACACATAAGGGTAGAGGAGAGGGATAAATAGTGGGGGGCATTATATATGGAGGTTGCACTCCCCCATAGAGAACATTTATTCATCTTTAAAATAAAAGATAATCCCTCCATGTTAATAATGTTAATAACAAATAGATAAGGGCTGAGAGGGCATCTTTGATGGATACCTCTATGGCTAAAAATAAAACGCAAAACAACTCCACTACATTTTAATAGAATATGAGGCTGAAGACAAGACACAATTGATTAAAACACACTATTCCTAACTAAAGATTTAAAATTCAAAAATAGCTCTAAGATATGCCTAGTTCATACTATCATACGCTTTTAGACATATCTAACTTAAAGTAGATCACCATCCACATTTCCTTATGACTCTTTAAAATTTGAAAACCTCATAGATGATAATAATATTATCAGAATTTTATCTATTCTTAATGAATGCAGCTTGAGGATAGACCTCGATCGGCGAATTGTAAGGTTGCTCCATTGCAACCTATTGGTTGCAAGCATGAATTAGAAAATGACCTTTTTGCAAAGTGAGAGTAAGGTTACGCCCTTTTTAATGAATGCAATTTGAAAAGGGAATATAAAGTGATGCAGAAAGTGCCTAAATGTTTTTACACAATGACTTAGCTATTATTTTATAACCTAATGTATAAAGACTAATAAGCCAAACTCATCTACACACCTAGCTTTATCCCTTTTTGGTATAAGAGTAATCAAAGCGTGATTAGCTCCACAGGAAATAGTCCATCAAGGGAAAAAATCAACAACAATTAAAGCTAAGAATATCACCTTTAAATCCATTACCAGTTGTTAGTTACAAAGTAGAAACAATAGGCTATACCAGCTTTTAACCTGTTTAACCTTCTCTCTCTGTCCCACTTCACCTCCGACTGGAGAAGATCTAAATCTGTTACTAGTTGGATGTAGCTTCATTTGGATGCCTTGTGATATTTTTTTCATATACTTGTTGGTAATTCAAGGGATGGACTCTCTTTCTCTCTCTAACTAAAGTCACAAAAACAGCCAATAGGGTTGCCTCTTTTTCAAAGAGTAGACAACGTCTTCTGATCTTCTACATTATCAACAAGGCCACTAAAAAAATCTAAATCGGCAGCTTTGACCTTTTTGTAAATGAAATAATCTATACTGGTACATTTTTCAAAAAAAAATCTATCTCTACTGGCACAGCCAATCGACTGGCTTATCGAACTTTGAAACATTATCCATAGAGCAGACACAGAGTGGTAGTCAAGAAGATTCTGTTAATTCATTTGGATGGATATTGACTTTGCAACCAAAGATGTGTATAGAGTCTGAATTGAAAGAGAGCTCCACACTCCAAAGCAAGCGATTTTACCTCAATTTGGATTCTCTCCAGCCGGTTGTACCTTTCAACTCCAACTTCAAACTCCATCTCACACCGTCTATGGGAATGTTGGCTGTTGAATAATTAGGCTTGAACTACTAAAATTGGAATTTCTTCTAGTTTTTTTTTTCCTAGGATAAAAATTCTTTGGCTTTTAGTCCATCATAAATTTGATTGTGTGACTTTTTGCCAATTTTCCAAACCGCAATTGGTTGGTCTTTTTTATTTTTATTTTTATTTATATATATATATATATTTTTTTTTTAAGAAACTTTTCTAGTCCGCTGACCATGTAACTGACACCATGCTCTCATGTCCTATACCATGGAAATTGAATAAAGTCCATTTCCTATTTGACAAATCATTGATTATACGATCCTATTATTTTTCTCTTCCTTTTTTACCCCTAAAAGTGCATGGTCGGGGAACCACCTTTCCTTGTTTTATACACTAGAAGTGCAATTTAATTAAGGGCTTAACATTTAGCCCCAATACCCATGATAAGTTTAAAATATGGTTCTCTCGAGTACTTGAGGTGAGATATGGAGACGGACCAACGAAATATTTTGGACTTCCTACTACTTTTGGGGTATCAAAATGTACAGTTTTCAATGATGTGAAGGAAAAGACCTTAAACAAGTTGCAAGGATGGAAAGGAAAATTATTATCTCATGTGGGTAAGGAGGTTCTGTTGAAGGCAACAATAGCTGCTCTGGAAAAATTTGCGGGTTCCCACTTCAAACTACCAATGTCCTTTCATGAGTCAATTCAAAAGGCCTCAGTAAAGTTTTACTGGGGAGAAGAGGATGATGGGCGAAAGATCCACTGGATATCATGGAAGAGGCTGTCTCAACCAAAATCACAGGGTGGAGAGGATTATTAGAGGAGGATGTTGGTCAGAATATCATGGAGGTTGTGGGCTACACCAAATTCCTATTGGGCAATGTTTATTAAATCTATTTACTTTCCTCGGACAGATTTTATGCATGCAAGATTGGGTAATCAACCGTCTTGGGGATGGGGGGGATTATTAGAGGGGTGTGCTGTTCTACAAGAAGGTCTAATATGGAGAATAGGTGATGGATTCACTGTTAATAGTTGGACAATAGATGGGTTCCCTCATTACAATCATTTAAAATTCAGTCACAAAATCCAATAGATTGTGCTCTTACATGGGTAGATGAGTTGATAGACCCGGTGTGCCGATCATGGAAGGTATCTCTTTTGAGACGTTTTTCCAACCTGGAGATGTGGAGGAAATCTTACAAATACCCCTTAGCCTATTTGGTGGGGAGGATAGGCAGGTTTGGGGAGCAACTCCCACAGGAGCTTTCTCAGTTAAGTCAGCGTATTGCTTGCTCTCAAAGTTGGAACAACAGAGGAGTCAGACAGAGGCATCAACCTCAAGAGTCCATAGCTGGGATATGATCCCAAAATCTGTTTGGAATCGGATCTGGTCTATACAAACTCTGCCAAAATTAAGAGTTTCATTTGGAGGAATTGCAATGAAGGAATAGCTACAGGAGAAGGTTTACAAATTAGACATGTGAAGATGGAAACAAGTTGTATCCGATGTGGTGATAAACTTGAGACAGCAGATCATGTTCTGTTTGATTGTCCCTTTGCAAGACATGTTTGGTTTGGTTGCTCACTCTTTTATTCTCCACCTACTTTTCCAAAGCTGTCGGATTGGCTAAAGCAATGGGACTTAATCTTCAAAGAGGATAAGAAGAAGGATAGGGAAGTTCTATCTAAAACCCCTTTCATCATGTGGTATTTGTGGAGGGCAAGGAATGACCTATGTTTTACTGGGAAATCTTGGTCTCCACAAGAAGTTATAAGAGTGGTTGAAAAGGCTTTCTTGGAATTCTTCTCAACTATAGCTCCTCCAGTAGCTAGCGAAGCTCCAACACAGCAAGAACCGAGCACTTCTACATCACCAATTGGTGTGCACAAGGTGAATTGTGATGTTGCTGCCTCTTCAGGATATACTAAGGGAGGTCTAAAGCTGATAGATAGAGATCACACAGGAGTACAATCTAAGGCAGTTTCCATACCACATCACTTTCAATCGGTTTGTCAAGGGGAAGCTCTATCTATTCAGAATGCTTTAACTATGGCTTTAGCAAATGGCTTCTCTCATTTGATGGTAGAGAGTGATAGCAAAGAGACGACTGATTACATTCTAGACCAAAACCTAGTTGCACCTCTTGTCATGGCACCAATCCTCACAGACATATGGACCCTCTCCCATTCTTTCGATTTGATCTCTTTTTGTTATATTCCAAGGGCTCAGAATGTTGTCGCTGATGCCCTGGCCAGGAAGGCCCTGTCACTGATGTGTGTGATAGATTGGCCAGAATCCACTCCGTGGCTCCATGATCTTTTCGTGAAGGATGCTACTGGTTGTACACATACTTCTTCTTAATAAAGTTTACATTACCAAAAAAAAAAAAATAATAATGAGTAACTTTCTTCATTAGGCTTTTTTAATAGGGTAATTTACAGCGGCATCCCCTAGAGAATGCCATTATGAGAGAAACACCTCCTATATAATACCAACTCAGACCCTCTACCATCAGTCACTATTACGGAATATACCTTATATGCTAATGTTAGCTAGTATATATTTTTATAAATACCAAAATACCCTTGTAAAAGGGGAACTACCTAATATACCCTCTAATAACTCCCCATCCCAAAAATCGATATCTTATTCTTCATCTTCAAATCCTTCACTATTTGAGAGCATCAACAATCTACCTTCCTGAAGAGCAACGGTAGCGGCAATGTTGACAAGCGGCAACGAGCAACGACAGAGGTCTGACACATGTTTCCCCAAATCGAAATAGCTTCTTCCCCAAAATGAAAGATATTATTTCCCTCTACAGTAATCAAAGTGTTAATTGTAGAATTTGGGTCGAAGATGACTACATTCTGCTTTATCATCTTTACTTTAGAACTAAAATGCAATAGAAAGAGAGCTCGATGTGATTTTAAAATTTTAGTAAAAACCCAAAAATAAAAAGGAAAAAAAAAAAAAAAAACAGAGCTGTACTCTAGTCTGTAGCAGATTTTTTGATTCTCAATAATTAGAAACACCCAAACAAGAATTAAAAAAGGAAACAATTAAGGTTTTTTAGTTGTACTTGACTTATTCTGGTATTTATTCAGTAAAAAAAAATACTGAAGAAGACCGAGATGGTGCAATAGCAATAATGATGAAGAAGAAGAAGAAGAAGAAGAAGCAATAGAGAAGGGGAAGAAAAGCTATGTTTTCAGGCTTTCTGCTTTGCAGCTTCTTGGGCTTGAGACTAATCTTTGGAACCCAAACTGTAACACCCATGCCCCATTAACCATGCACAATATTGTCTTCTTTATCCCATAGGCCTTAAGGCTTTAAACGCGTTGTGCCATGTTAAGGAGGCTGTATTAGCTAGCCTAGTAATCTCTCCCTAGGCGATATGGGACTATAGTTTGCACACCCTCTCCGATCTCCCAGCGGGTCTGATACTTGTCGTATTCTTGCATATTACAACTTTTTCCCTTTAGCATAGCATCCCCACCATGGCCCCACACACTGTCAGGATCTGCTCTATTACCATTTATAATGCCCCGGCTCTATTAACCATGCACAATATTGTCCTCTTTGGCCCATGGACCTCAAGGCTTTAAAACGCATTGTGCCATGTTAAGGAGGCTAGAGATTATTAACTAGCCCAGTAATCTCTCCCTAGGCAATGTGGGATGAAGTTTGCACACCCTCACCAATCTCCCAAACCCCCTGGTACTTGCCATATTCTTGGTGGGGACACCTCACTGATCTCCCAGGCGGCTCTGGTACTTGCCGTATTCTTGGGGTCAAAATGGTAAAATATAAAATTTAAGAGAGAGAGAGAGAGAAAGAGAAAGAAACAAACTTTGATAGAAAAGAAACTAAAATAATTCAAGAAAAAAAAATGTACATTGTCTCTGTACCGTCCACTCATGATCGCAGTGAGAAAAAATCTGGCGACGTCCCTAACAGTTGCCCCTATCTGTTTTCCATAATCACAACAAGAGAAGAACACAAATTAAATCTTTAGAGCAATAAAAAAACAGAGTATATAGAAATAGTAGAAAACAGAGCAGAACAGTGAAAAATTGCATCAGATATGAACGCTTGATCAAGGTCATTGACGATCGGGGGGAAAGGGTAAATAGAAAGGGTATAACAATCATTTCAACTCCTCACTTAACAGTGACTGATGACAGGAGGTCTGAGTATAATTTGGTATTATACATGGGGTGTTTCTTTGATAATAGCATTCTCTAGGGGGTGGCGTTGTAAATTACCCTTTTTAATATAACATTTTTTTTTCAACGAAGGTAAATTCTATCATTTTATATATCTTTTCAAAAAATATGTAAAACAATGATGGATTTTGACCCTAACCATGTATTGGCACCGTTACATATGACAATTATCTATGATCTCAAGTTTTAAAACCTAAATATTTCTAGAATAAATCTATTTTTGACTCCTCTACTTTGAAAAAAAAAAAAAAAGTTTTATTACTTGGAACAATATTGCTAGTATTCTTCCCATTCTGTAAAAAAAAATAAAAATAAAAAATAAAAAATAAAAAAATAAAATATTTGCTTGTGAAAAAACTGAAAATGGATGCAAGACTTTGGACTGATCCATGGATCCTTCAATCTTGGATTTTACATTATCTGATTCTATCACACCTCGTAGCTGCTGCATGTGGGTAATTATCGTCTCAATAATTCTTAGAACATTTGCCTCTTATCATCTTCCATTCCAATGTCAGTCATTAATAAAATCATTAAAATCCTTGTCGCAAATGAAAATGTCTCATGGCGTTGTTCTCTAAAAAAAAAAAAAAAAAAAAGGAAGCTAACTACCAAATGAGCTACAAATTTTTTTTAGCTCTATTGATAATACTAACTCAGGTAGTTCACTCAAAGGTTAAACCTAACAATTTATGGTTTTATGTAACATTAATCATTGGATCTCTGAATCCATTCCACTTAATGTTATTTTGGATCCCCATGAAAATAGTCCCCCTTTAGATTATATGCCTATATACTTGTGAGGGTAGCGACTGGAAAAAAGGACCTTTTGGAGGTCTCGGCCCTCTCTCCTCTCTTTTTCTCCCCCACAGGGAGGGATGGTGTCGTGTGTGCTTACCTGCGGGCCCTGCACTATAGTACCGCCGCTTGGAGATATATGGAGGCATATTTCGTAAGAGTATAAAGGTCGTCATTGGGACGGGGATTTGATGATGGTCCAATACGGGGGATTGGGATCATATCAAAGGGTTTGGAGTCGCCACCTAGGATTATGGGCCTAGGACCCGGGGGTGGGCCCGATTCCTAAAAAAGGGCCCTAAAGTTGGTTTGGTCTAGAGATTTAGCGCACGTGTCAGGTTGGAGAATTGGGAAGGTGTTAGGCACCCAATCTACCCGGTTCAACCGGTCTACCTACTAGATGCTTAAGAACAAACATTTTCCATAGTTATTTCTATTTCGCATGCGTGGCTAAGTTATCACACATATATACATTAATTGAAATTCAAAGATTATGTACACTAAAGCAAGGTTAATATAAAGTCTACATTATGCTAATTCGAGTAAGAAACTACACCTGAGCTTGACCCCTATTTCGGGTCAAGAGGGGTGGAACCTCGATTAGTGCTGGAACGAACTGGCTTATGGATTCTCCTGGCTCAAGGGAAGATGGTCTTGACCTCCAACTTCCTTTCTCGAGAGATGCTGATTGTGGTAATGTTTGGACAGAGTTTCGACTAGGAGTGGTTACTTTCGGATTTTGATCAATGTGTCAATTCAGCAGAGTTTCCGCTAGGGATGAACTACTTCCGAATTTTGACTGAGGTGGCACTCTGGTAGAGTTTTCGCTAGGGATAGGCTATGGGAGGGTTAGGCTGAGGTGGCACTCAGCAGAGCTTCTGCTAGATAGGCTGACTCTAAGGATTGAGAAGCTTCGAAGGCCCAAATAACACTTCGAAGATCCGAAGAACATGTTATGAAGATATCTCCAAAGACTTGAAGAACCTCAAAAGGGGGTGGGAGACTAAGGGAAAACTTTTTCTACACAAAATCTCACTCAAAAAAGGCAAATGATTGAAGAACTTCGAAGGCCCTTTGGAACTTATGAAGATCTCTCCGAAGATTTGAAGATCCTCAAGGGGGAAGGGGAGGAGAGAGGGTAGAGCTTCTCTACAAGAGATGCTCCTAAGAGGCTTGAGTGTCCAAAACCAAAGCGAGGGGGGTATTTATAGATTTTTTGAACCAATGGGGAGGAAAGAGGAATTTCCTGGGCCAATGGGGTTAAAAAGTGATTTTTCTAAACCAATGGGATGAAAGGTAAATTTCTTTGGCCAATGGGGAAAAAGTAATGTTTTTTGGGCCAATGGGAGGTTGCAGTGTAGGTTACACTAGCAGGACAGAGTAGAGTGCACAAGTGGGTGAAGAGAAAATCTCTTCACCAATCTAGTCATTGAAATGCATATTTCGGCCATTGACGGTGGCATACGAGGCTGGGTGGGGGTGCACGAGGCATGTATGGATACACAGGGCAGGCAGGGATGCACACGAGGTAAGCAGGGCACACACGAGGCAAACAAGGCACACTGGGCATACAGAGCACTCACAGGGCACTGGCTAGGGCACGCAAGGCTAGTAGGGGCACGGGGTGCAGGCAGGGGTGCACGGCACTAGTGGGGGAACGCAGGGCTGGCTGGGAAGCATGGGGCTAGCAAGGGCATAGGGTTGGCAGGGGTGAGTAGCACTAGCAGAGGAGCAGGAGGTTGGCAAAGGTGCACGGTGCTGGCAAGGGCGTATGTGGCAGGTAGGGTGTGTGCGAGGCAGGCTAGGGGTCATGGGGCAGGCAGGGTGCTTGCGAGGCAGGCAAGGGTATGCAAGGCAGTCGGGGTGGGTGCGAAGTAGGCCAGGGGCACGCGGGGTAGGCGGGGTGCGTGCTAGGAAGGCAAGGATGTGTGAGAATAAGATGTAATTTTTTAAGAGCGATTACGGGAGATCCAACTGTCTGATTTTGACATACCATATATCGTTGGAATCTTAATTTCGGCTATTATACATCAGTATGGTGACCTAGGATGGAATTTCTTCGTATATGAAACATCATAATTGGACCCTACTTTTTTCTCGCATGGAATTTTTGGGTTTTTTGTGTGAGCATGGAATGTTTCTAGGTTGGATTACTTCAATCAATTATCATCTCTATCGATCGGAAGTAAGAAGTTGTGTCCAAGATCCGTAACTCATCATAGCCGGAGGAGGGTGACAAAATTGGGTGCCTACAGAATGCCCCTCTTTGGCCGAGGCCTATGCCAACAACCGAAGGGCAAAGATAAGAACGACTACATTTTGTCACCCGGAAGCATGTACTGCCGTCATTTTTCTCATTAGTGATAGAGTTGAAAATGCAATAAGTAATATCTCTTAACTACTTTAAAGATTAAGACTTACCTGGGTTGCCGATTGTAGGAAAGAAATTCGCTGCTCTTTCAATCCTGCAAAAGACTTTAGTACTTGATCTTTGGCTTTTCCTATGTTGGGCTTCCATATGCTAGTCTAGGGAATTTTGGTCGCCAGGCTAGATATTTCGAGTCAATCTGTGCTATTTGGGACCATTGATTACAAGAAAGAAATTCGCTGCTCTTCCAATCTTGCAAAAGACAAAAAGATTTTATTCTTGGATTTTTCTTGATTGGGCTTCCATGTGCCAGTTTAGGGAATTGATTAATGAGATCGGGCCACTCAGAGCTGATTCAAAGAGATTGGGTCACCTGGGCCCGGTTCAATGAGATTCTTTCTTTCCTTGATTTTTGCCTTTTGTCCTTTGATTGGGATTCTTGAATTTGAATCCTTAATTTGGATTCTTGAATTTTGGACATTTGATTTAGATTTTTGCCTTTCACATGTATTTGCTTTGAATTTTACTTTCTTAGTTTTAATTTGAGTTTCACCTTTTACATGCATGTGATGTAATTTTTATCTACCACTTGAATTTGCTTTGTATTTCACCTTCCACTTAAATTTGATTTTCACCTTCCACTTTCATGTGTTGTAATTTTTATCTACCAATTGAATTTGCTTTGTATTTCACTTTCCACTTGAATGATTTTCACCTTCTATTTTCATGTGATGTAATTTTTATCTACCAATTGAATTTGCTTTGTATTTCACCTTCCACTAGAATTTGACTTTCACCTTCCACTTTCATGTGATGTAATTTGTCTCTACCATAAGAATTTACTTTGAATTTTTTATTTTGTGATAAGAATCTTTGAGTTGCACCTTGGAATTGGAATCATTTTTTTTTTTTTTTTTGAGAAAACCCTGTTCATTCCCTATTCTGATTTTTCTGAGTTGGGAATGATTTGTGAGCAGGTGAGCTCGGGTTTTTGAATCTTCTAGAAGATTCAAAGCTTTTTGCATTTTTTCGGGTTTCTTCAAATTTTTTCTAAAGATCTTCAAGTTTTCCTTGAAGTTCTTCATCTTTCCCTTGAAGATCTTTATAATTCTTGAGGAGGGGGCCATTGGAGAATTTGAAGTATTTCTGGGCCTTTTTACAAATTATGAAACTTCTTGGGGTTCCTTGTAATTTTGGGAAATATGGCTGAAAGAAGAAAGTGAAGGACACGGGGAGGAATCCAACTGGATGGCGCAAAGAGCTATGGTACATCTTCCCAAGGGGATGATAGTCCCGCGGATTGGTACACTGGGTGGACGCTCCATAGGACCTGGGACCACATATGCAACTCTGCATGGGGCACATGGGTGAGTCCTATATTTTACTTTATTTGTCCATTATTTTTGTGTATTTATTTTTTTATTCATTTTTTTATTTATTCATTTTATTTAGAGATTTAACGAGGGAGTACCACCTACATTGGCCAGATATGGTCATCAAATTTGGTCCGGGACTGGTACCATGTGCTCCCTCACAAGGTTAAGTGACTAGTAGATTCATCTCACCTGAGCCGATTGGCCTCGCTGAAGACCAAGAAGTTTAGTCCGGCATTGGTGGGAGCCCTGATAGAGCGGTGGTGGCCGAGTACTCACTCCTTCCATCTTCCCACTGACGAGATTACCATCACACCCCTATGCTTCTATGCTTTGACAAGCATACCTTTTGGGGGGGGCCTATCCCTTCTTCAGACTTTGACAACACATAATTTCATAGACTTGATGGGCATTGACATCCAAGAGGTTTAGAAACATGTCCGTTTAGGCGAAATCAGTGCCCGTTAGATGAGAATGGACCTGAGGATGAACCCAGGTAACTTCACGCAGATAACCTGCTCTTTCCTTCTATTTACTATGGCACAGTGTCTCTTTAGTGATCTCCGAGGTAGAGTGGATATTCACATGGCTGCCCTCTTTTGGAACCTTTAGGAGGTAGACTCTTGGGATTGGGGTGGGGCCACCTATACTTGCCTATTGTGGACCCTTGACCTTCTATCATATAGAGATCGGGGCCTCAAGGGAGCAGGCTACATTCTCAAGGTGACTTCACACATTTCCTTTTGTTTTTTTTTTTTTTTATTTGATTGCACCTCCTTACTTTGATCTTTCAATTCAGCCTTGGTGTTACGAACACTTAGAGATTATGGCCCCCTACTGAAGGATCCTCAAAGCTCACCCTTCCTTATAGCCACAAGATGGGGAAATAGTTGGGTATTGAGGGGTCGACACCATCCTCTTGGGACCACTGCCCGCTCTCTCCAGAGTGAACTCACAAAGGTACATAATGTTTGGTATCAAATTGTGTTTTGCCTTGTGCTGTACTTACCTCTTCTTGACTTTACAGGTTGATTGGAGGCCATTTCAGCACCTTAGATTTCTTAACTCTGATGAAGTTGCTCGGGCCAGGTACTTAACAGAGAACCGTGTTCTGTTGAGGGGTATCTGGGGCCAAGCTTGGTATTTAGGAGAGCGCGTCACACCCCAGGGGTCCAATTATGCCATGCACTTCCCTCCTTGTCTTCCTCCATCTACTATGCATCATCCGGAGCAAATCCCTGCAGGTTAAGTTGAGGGATTGGCTAAAGGAGTATGGGATGACTCCTTCTTAGATCATGGAAGAGATTATGGGACCTTCCTTGAGGAGAAAACGGTATGTGCTCCTTTCGGTCCTAGAGGGACACTGGTATGTTTCCTCTCTTGAGCAACTTTTTCATATTTCAAATCCTTCTCTTTTCTTTTTTTTTTTTATTGATGTTCCTTTAGTGAAGGACACAGCATGTGGAACCCCCTCCCATCAGTCACAAGTAGGTGCTACTGCCTCATCCCAACTAGGTCTTCCACTATTGTGAGTGGATCCCTCAGGATGGCTATAATTCCTGTTCGTGGTTTCCCGGGCTGGTCCTATCCCAACGCAACCCATCCTAGTATCCCTCAACTCCTGGAGTGTAGACTGGATAGAGATGCTCTCGGACTACTCATTTCATATGACTATGTGAGTATCCAAACACCTCTCATTTGATTGGTTCTTGACTTCTTTTGACTGACATGCTCTTTCTCAGGTGTCTCCGAAGGTCTATACCGAGATCAGAAAAATGCACCAGAGTTTATGTGAGGTGGTGCTTGACAAGGTATCATCTTTTTCTTAGCCTTGTCCTTCTTCTTTATCACTTCTTTTCTTGATCATTCCATATGTTTCCCAGGAAGGGGAGAACAATGTCTTAAGGAGACAGGTTAGCTCTTATCAATAAGAGAATGCCCAGCAGCAGATGCAAATTGAGGATCTCACATAAAGATTGGTGAGTTTGGGATTATTACCTGCTAGCTTTCCGACCTTCCATGAGGATGACACCGGGTATGGTTCAAATGAGGATTTTGATTCTTAGGGATTTGTTCTTGCGGTTCCTGTAAACACAAACATATGCATATTTTTTCTTTTTCTTTTTCCCTCCCCATGTTTGTTTGTTATTATTATTTTTTTATTTTTCTTTTGCCAAACTTAGCACTTTATGAATGGAAACCTATCTTTGGGCACAAATAAAATCTCCCTTTGTGTATGGTTTTGATCTTTTTTTTTTGGCATAATCAATTTCACAACTCAAGTCTTCATTAGAATAATCAGGATAACACGAAAGTTTAAATATCTCTTCATTTTACTACCAAGTGAATTACATGAAAATAACTTTCCTACTATAAACAGGATAGGTAGGTAACAATATAGAGGGACAGTTCTTAGGATGGGTAAAAGTTCACCAACTGCTCTGGCTCTTCAACTTTCAGTCCATACTGTCGGCTAATGTACGTAACCAAGTAAAAGGACGTGTGAGTCAATCCATCATCCTGACGTAGTTGCAACCAGGGGTCTTCATCAGAAAATCCTCTTGTGGCTTCCCTGGGCATCTCCATACAATATCCTTTATAGTTCTTCCTTGTAGGTACTCTTTCCAATCAACAATGAACTTGAATTCAGGGGCTTCCCTCCTTTCTTGGTAACAAAGAGCTCCGAGTTGACATCCAATTAATGGCCTGATTAGCTTCAGTTTCTCAAGTAGCCAAAGTTGGAAAATAGCGAGACTTCCATGATAATGATAAAGTCCAAATCTATGACTATGGCTCATGTCATCAAGTCCTTTGAATGTCTCTCCAAGGACTGTAGGAATGATATCTCCTCCTTTCTTTAATTGCTTTACCACCTCTATTAGAACAAGTGGTGCACTAAGTCCAGGAGTTCGGAGAACATAGCGAGCTATCATACATAGTAGATAAGCATCCTGTGATCTTTGTTGATGGATTTCCCCCAGTGGTAGATACTGCGTAAAGATCCTGACCACCTTCAAAATGTCAATCTTCCCATATCTAATGAAATGCTTCATTTCCTCCTTTTCCCATTCGAAGAAGTCTTGAATTTCCTCTGAATAGTCTTTCTTCAAAGATGGTTGAATCAATCTGCCCTTAGGTGGAGATAGCATACAAACTCAGAATTCTTCGAGAGTTAGGCAGATCTCAACCAACCCAAATCGAAATACATGAAGATTGGTATCCCAGTGTTGAGGTACCTATTGGAGTAAATTGTGATGTAATTTGACACACCCAATCCGACTGAACATTGATATATTTATAGATTCTAGCAGTCCTGGTGCCATTATGTTTATGTCCAAGATCTATTTTCTCAATGTTTCATCCAAAGAGCCCATGACCTTTCATGCAGTCATCACAAACAAAGAGGAGATGTGATGATTTTTCAAAGTATCACTCACTAGCTATTGACATAACCAAACCTTTACCACTGTTGCATCAAAATCCTCTTTTTTTTGTTGTTTTTTTTTTTTTTGTTTTTTTTTACTAATCAAGGATGGGGAATGAACTGGCCTTGATATACTAGTGCTGGGTGGTGAGTTTTAGGGGATGGAATTTTGGATGAGAATTTGGAGGACTATAGGTGAATGACAAATATCTAATCACCTTGTATGCCAAATGGTGATTCTTGGGAGACACAAGCTATGATGATCTTTTTAAATACCTTAATTATTAATCTAGGAACCAATCTGTTGCCTAGAGATTGTTGAGACCGCACTTGCACATGTCAAGTTGCCTACGTATCCCTTGAGAGGAATCTGGTCTAGTGTAGTTCGAGCCATTTTCCTTATCAGACATAATATTTCTTGATTTGATCCATGTTTGCCAATCCGGGTATTTTTTTGTCGTTGTGGTCTATGAGTTTTACAACCTTGCCTAGTAGAATCTTTTTTATAGTGAATGGGCACTCCAATTGGGCCTAAATTTCTCTCTTGGGTCATGAATTGGGGCTCTTTATTCTCAAAGAACAAGTTCACCCTCTTCTATGTGATGGGGCTTCACATTCTTGTTGAAGGCCCTTGTCAATCTCAGTTGATATTTCTTTAGGTTATCCATGGCCTTCATAGGTCTTTCACCAAGAAAGTTGAGCTCATCGTGTCTGGCCTTCACCCATTCTCCTTCAGATAACTGACTATCAAGAAGCACCCTTAGGGATGGTACTAGGATTTTCACGGGTAGAACTGTCTCAACCTTGTAACCAAAGAAAAAGGAGTTGCCTTTATCAAGGATCGTACAGAAGTCCGAAATGCCCATATAGCAAGTGGTAACTTATCCACCCAATCCTTGTGCGTTTTGACCATTTTCTGTAGGATCACCTTGATGTTCTTGTTAGCTGCTTTTATTGCCCCATTGGTCTGCGGCCTGTAAGTGGCAGAGTGATGTCTTTTGATTCCGAACTCCGTGTAAATTTTTTCAGTTTTATCCCAAAAATGGAATCCCTGATCTGATATCAACTCTTGAGGCACTCCATATCGGCAAATGATGTGTTTTTTCGATGAATTTTGCTACCTTAGCAGATGTGAGGATAGTATATGACTGAGCTTCTACCCACTTAGTGAAATAATCAATGGCACTAAGATGAATTCGTGACCATTGGATGCTTTGGGGTTGACCTTCCCAATGATATCAATGCCCCAAGTAGAAAATGGCCAAGGAGAACTAAGTGAGTGTAATTTCGTTGGTGGGATGTGTATGATATTGACAAATATCTGAAATTTGTGGCATTTCTTGACAAAGCTCACACATTTTGCTTCCATTGTGTTCCAATAATATCCCAGCCTGAGAATCTTCTTAGCTAGCATTTTGGCATTCATATGGGGTCCGCAACGACCTTAATGAATTTCCTTCATGATTGTCGCAGCTTGGTCTTCATCCACGCACAACAACTGTATTCCATCATAGGACCTCTTGTATAACAAGTCCCCTTGAAGAATAAACTGTGTGGCATATCTTCTTTGAAATTTCTTTTCTCTTTCTATGGCTTCAACTGGGTACTTCCTTTCCCTGATGAAATCCACAATATGAGTGAACCAAGATCGACCATCTATGGTAAGAGAGTTCACCAAATTTTGATAAATGGGTATGCTTCTTTGTTGCACTAAGAATGGTCGGACTCTAGCCATAGGGTTGCATTCTACTATGGAAGCCAAGGTTGCAAGGGCATCGGTAAACCGGTTGTCATCTCTTTGGAAGTATTCGAACGAGATCTTTTCAAAGTGTCCAATCACCTCTTCCATATATTCTTGATACAGCTTCAAATTCTCATCTTTAGTCTTCCACTTTCCTTGCGTCTGAAAAATGACAATGGATGAATCTCCATACACTTTAATCCTTTTCACCCTAATAGTCAAGGTTGTTTCTAGTCCCAACGCATAAGCTTCATATTCAGTAATATTGTTGGTACAGGGAAAATCGAGGCAGAATGACGAAGGCAAGTAAAGGGTATTAGGGGTGACGAGCAATATTCCTGCACCACACCCCTTTTGATTAACTGCTCCATCAAAGAACAACTGCCATTCATTAGTTGTGTCTTCTTCTTCTATTGCTATGATCTCTTCATATGGGAAGTCATCATCTAGAGCTCTTCCATCTTCCGTGGGGTGGGAAGCCAAATGATCGGCTATAGCTTGCCCCTTGATAGATTTTTGAGTAATATAGGTGATGTCAAACTCTGATAACAATAGTAACCACCGAGCCATCCTTCCTGTTAGAGCTGGTTTTCCTCAAATAGGTACTTGATTGGATCCATCCTTGAGATCAGATATACTGGATAAGCTACCATGTAGTGTCACAGCCTTTTCGTTGCCCAAATCAGTGCAGCACACGTTCTTTCTAAAGATGTGTACCATGTCTCATACTCTAAGAATTTCTTATTGAGGTAGTATATGGCATGTTCTACCCCCTTTTTTGTCTCCTTTTGTGCTAGCAATGAGCCTATGGAATATTCTCTCACTGATAAGTACAACAGAAGTGGTTCTCCTTCCACCAGTGCCAATACTGGTGGGTTCATGAGGTATCCTTTTATCTTGTCGAAAGCTTGTTGGCATTAGTCATTCCATTCCGTGGGCTGATCCTTCTTCAGTAGCTTAAAAATTGGTTCGCAGATCATAGTCAGTTGTGCTATGAACCTGTTGATATACTGGATATGACCCAAAAATCCTCGTATCTGCTTCTTAGTCCGAGGTGTGGGCAGCTCCTGAATTGCCTTGATCTTGATAGGGTTGACTTTGATGCCTCTTTCACTTACCAAGAAACCCAATAATTTTTTCGTCGTTGCCCCAAATACACACTTTTGAGGATTCAACTTTATCTGATACTTCTTGAATCTTTTAAAGAATTGTCTTAGTGTAGGAATATGCCCCTGTCGATCTCTTGACTTCACTATCATGTCATCCACATAGAGTTCCACATATTTGTTCATCATATTATGCAATATGGTTGTAGCTTCTCTTTGATAAGTTGCCCCAGCATTCATTAGTCCAAAAGGCATCATCTTATAACAATAGGTTCCCTATGGAGTGGTGAAGGTTGTCTTCTCACAATCCTCTGCATGCATGCTCACTTGATTGTATCCCAAGAATCCATCCATAAATGATAACAAGGCATACCCTATTGTGTTGTCCACCAATACATCAATGTGAGGTAATGGGAAGTCATCTTTGGGGCTTACTTGTTAAGATCTCGGAAGTCTATGCATATTCGTACCTTGCCATATTTCTTTAGCACTGGTACTATGTTGGCCAACCATTGGGGGTATTTTACCACTTGTAGAAACCCTGCATTCCACTGCTTTACAACTTCTTCTCTGATCTTTTCACTCCATTCTGGATGCATTCTTTTGAGCTTCTGTTTCACTAGCTTTACTCTAGGGTAGGTCGGTAATCGATGTTGCACGATATTGGGGTCTATACTAGGCATATCCTCATAAGACTAAGAAAAAACTTCGACAAACTCCTTCAGAAGACTAATCATCTGTTCTGCTTCTTCATCATCTAGGGTTGTACCAATTTTTACCTCTCAAAGGTATTGGTCGGTTCCATGATTAATAACCCAGGTATCCTCATGGATGGGTTGGGCTTTTTTTGGTTTATATTGTTTTATTAACTCTTGATATTTATTAAGATCATCATCAGAAAAAGGAGGCAAGTCATACTTGGAATAAAAAATTTTATTCATGAAAGAAGGAGTAACAGACTTAACATACACGGACTCTGGACTTTCCTCAAGAGGGAAAGCCTACTCATAATTATAAACAAAAGACTCAACAAATGACTCAACTACAGACTCGATGACTGATTTGATGCTTTTATCAGTGGTATTCAGGCTGGTTGAGTCGGTAGCATGAGTAAACTTGAAGTTCTCTCCAATGCTAGTCCAGTTCAAGAGTGGGTCAACGGCTTGATGGATGAGCAGATGTGGTAGAGGGCCTTCTTCTTCTTCCAAGAAGGTCGCTACTATTTCTTCAGTGGTGCTGACATGGTTTTCTTTGATAGGTGCTTGCTTCTTTACATATACAAGATGATCTATTTCATATTCTCTAAAGCCGAACTTCTTGAGGGGTGAGGATTGGTGGAGATTGCTCAATCCCCTTTCTATAAAGTTCAACTTTTCAAGCCTACTGATTGTGCCCATCCCAGCTCCTCGACCACATCTCTGACCACCATCGCGGGTCTTCTCGTTGCAGTTGATTCGGGCACAGTGCATGCAAACCATCATTCTTTGTGCTCTTCTTTGCGTTGCATATACAATAGGTTGTTGGATAGACCCGGGCAAGAAGCACTTGTCCTGATCCCTCTCCACTCTTTTCAACCAATTATCCAGGATCAGCCACGTTTATGAGGGAGGGGAGGAAAAGAGTACATAATAAAGCTATTAGGATTGGAAGTATTATTACTAGTATGGATGGAAGCAAGGGAGCAAGGGAGCGAGGAGTGAGCGAATAGGCTGTCAATCAAGAAGGGGGGGGGTGTGGGGGGTCTCCCGCCACCTCCAGAAGCTGTATAAACCTCTTTTCTTCCGGTCAGAACTTATTGCCTTTCCTCACGCTAAGGGAAGGCGGTAAGCCCTTTCCTCTTCTTAATATGTGTTTTACAGTCTTCACTCTCCAGCCAGCTATTCCTTCACCCACGGATCCTACCTACCAAGTAGACAGGAGATGGCCGGTTTATGGATAGTTCAAATTTGTCTGCTGCCCTTTTAGTTTTGGTTCCAAATTAAATTATATTTAATTCTAAATATAGGGTCTAATTTTAGGAAATTTAAGTCTTCTAGTGTTGTGTCTAAGGAAATTTCACAATGTTCCTATTAATGTCTACCAAAAAGAGATAAAACCAACGAATTTGTATAAACTCAAATCTTATTTCTTCCCTTGATAATCAATAAGTTAATTGCTTCATTCATGTGGCAGTTGGATCACCTGCACCATATTTGCCCTTTATAAGAACAAGTCCAACAAATCTTCCACTAGATTTACTTTCAAAGTAGGAAAAATTGAGTATATGAGAGTTCTAAGACGATCCAGCAACTCCAACTATCATCCTGAAGCTAATCAGATAAAACCCAAATGGGAGAAACAAAAAGAATTAAGTTATGATTTTGGAAAAACCATTTATCAAACCTCCATTTTGAACTCTTCCTCTCCCTGTTTCCGGCTTGAAGCACTCCTCTGTAGACGGACTTAAACCCTCCATGACAAGACATTGGTCTTGCTGAAACCACCAGTTGCCGAATCTAAAGCAGCCCTTCCTCCCTGATCACTACCTTCAAAACCAATAAAAGAATAATTCTGCGAAAAAGGAGAAAACACAAAGACGACAAGAAAGAAAGTTCTCACCCATCTGGGTCTGTCTTCAACTTTAAGCATTTGAAAGTTTGAACCCAATAGTGCAAGAGGAGAAAAAGGGGACGGGGGTGTGATTTGGTGACAGTGGCTTTTCTGTCTTTTGAGTTTGAGCCTTCGAGGCTTTCAAGAGATCAAACGTGATATTGGAAAGGAAAAATGGTTTCAATTATCGACCCGGTCACTGTGCTTCACTGCAATTGACATAAAAACCCTCTTAATACCATTCTTATGGAATCATTTCTCTCGGCTCTAATTCGCTATGGACTTTTGGCTTCTCAGTCTCTTTCGGAACTCTCTCTCAGACACGCGGTTACTCTCTGACTCTGGACTCCTGAAGGCAAGAAGAAGCAAACTGTCGAAGTGAAATCGAAACACGTAAGAAATTTAAAGGAAAAGGTGATGGTGAGGGTGACTGCGTATTTGGTGGCATTGGCGATGACTACTCTTTGTGCTTTTGGATTATGGATTTATGTGAAGAAGCTCGATCCTAGGATTGTCTGGACCACCGTCTCTCCTGATCGACATAGAACGGTACTTACTCTATTCTCTTCAATTTCCTCTTGAATTCCGATGATCGGATCCTTCCTCTCGCCGTCTGTTGCTGCACCTTTGCTCTCGAAGAGTCAACAGTCAATACTTGAGCTTTGGGAAAGCTAGACACTCCCGATTCTCTTCACCGTTTGATCTCAGATCAACGGCCTAGAACTTATATTTTGTTTTGTTAGTCATTCAGTTCAAAAACGAAGTTTCCGCTGCTTTTGGTAGTAATTCATTTTTTTTGTTTTTGTTTTGTTTTGTTTTTTTGTTTTTGTTGGAATAAAATGATGAAATCTTTCATTTGATATTTATCGTTCTTTTTTTTTCTTGGAAACGGTCCAGGTAAAAAAAAAAAAAAGCCAATAGAAATGAGAAATGATATTCTAACATTTGAGTTTCGTTTCAAAATGAAATTTTGACATAGAAATTGAAAATTTTGATTTTGAAACGGAACGTTGTTTTGTTGTTTCTGGAACAAAATGATTATTAAATGCAACCTTTGTTTCAAAAACAAAATTTTCAATTTTTGTATTAAAATGCTATTTTAAAACAAAAAATGGTGATTGATGAACTTCTTTTAGGAATGATTATCTTAATTGTTTACTTTTTTTTTTACAATTATAATAAAATTGAAATGATGGAACAATGTTACGTTGTGCTATTGTTTTCTATTTTTAGTGTTTTCATTTATTTTTATTAAAAAAAAAAATCAAGTCAACATTAAATATTTTATTTTATTTTATTTTTTTCATTCCCATAAAATAGGAAAACATCATAAACATTTTTCTGAATAATTATCAAAGGCAGCCTTAGTGCCTGCAAGCGGCGACAAATGAGATGGAAGTTGATGACTTTCAACTGTCAACGTTCAACGTGTCAGTTAGCTAATTTGGGTTGCTTTTGGGTACATTGTTAATTACAGTAAGTTATAGGTCCATTCGTGTAGTTATAAAAATACCCAAATTTCAGAAAAAGGACAAACACAAGGGATGCTTAAGTAAATTACGTAAACCTCAAGCCTAACCCAGTAATATATGATCTCTTTGAAAAGCATTAGTGTATTCATCCTCCAACGGTTTGGGGTTTATAAGGGCCCGCTTCTTGTTCTTCATCGTCACCCTTTGCTTTCTTCGAATAGTTTTTTATTTTCCTCTCCTTTGAGTTGCCTTGTTCCAGTCATGGTGGATTCTAGAGTTTGCTTCTGCACACTCGTTTGGTCAAATGCTTCCATCCGAGGATGGAAACACAGGAAGATCAAAGCAAGGTTGGATCCGTCAGGTAGTAGTTGATAGTGATGTGATTCTTCGCCGCCTTAATTTAATCGTTTGTTTCCTTTCATCTCCTCGCTCTCTTTTTTTCATTAATTCTATTTTCTTATGAAAATCTCGCTTACTTTTCACTCTTCAATCGTTGACACCTACAACTTAGCTTATCTTTGAATTCAACTACAAATATTTTGCTAAATTGCTTTCATTGTTTGGTGGGTCGGTCTTGAAATTCACGTTTCGCATGCGAATTGGTCACAAGAACATGTGGATATTGAATTGGTCAGTGTTTAGAATAGAGTTTGAGGCAGTTCTCTTGAACTTGTTTCATTTTCTTGGGCTCTTCGGCTGGGGTTTTATTGGTCTGACTTGATTAAGACTGGCTTCAAATGAAAGAGATACCAAGATAGAGAGAAACCCAGATAACCGGATTCTTACTGATCAAAGCCGTGTAGAGAGATACATGTTTAATGTGAAAGCAGGGATCTCCCAGAAACCCACTTCCTCCCCTGGGACCTGTAAAGCCACCTACAGGCATGAAAAACTACCAGAGCAGATACTCGGAAAATTTATCTGGGCGGGAGACTTCGATTGGGAGGAGAGCATCTGGGGTAGATTACATATGGACCAAATCAGTTTTGCTTAATGAATTGAAAAATGACATTGCAAAAGGCGGTGCATCTAAGGGCATCTATGGTGCAAAAAGGCAGAAGTGGCTTCATAATTATGTGAAGTCCATTGCAATTGTTCTTGGGTTGATGGGTTCCCTTTTCCTGCTTGATTCCCTTATGTTCTCCTTTATTCAGTCTATGAATCTTCAGAATGGTTCCTCTAGGAGAGAACAGACAGTGCTTGAGGTATGACTTTTGGTGTCGTTATGTTATTATACTTGGCGAAGCCATTACTGGTCATTGTGGGGTTAAATGGCAGTCTTTTTCAATCCTTACTTGCACCTCGTGTCAGATTTTTTTGGATTATTATGTTGTAATTCAATAACTTGCCGGATTGTAGGTATTGCACCTTAGATTGACCAGCATATCTTGGTTTTCTTGGTTCCTCTCTAACAGTGATTTCTTTGTTCTGTATTATTTTTGGTTTCCTCTCTTTTCTCTCAACGCTTTGTGGATTTCTCTACATTATCTTGTTTTGTCCAAGTTTTATAGCTGTATGTTAATCAATTGACACTGTGGAATTCTCTCTCTCTCTCTCATATTGGATTATGTTTACAAACTCTGTCAAATAATAAATCCACTAGGCCAAACCAGTTCCTTGAGGACTCAATTTGAGCTTGAGGTATATTCTTCTTTCTAATCTAAGAAATATTTAGGACGAACTTAAATAAATTTAAGTGGTGATTCCTTGACTAGATAATACCTGAAAGAGTGTCATTAAGATCTGGAAGACCATTATGGAGCACATATGACTTTTAGTACTCTTTTCTTTTGTACTAAAATGTGATCTTGAGTTTAATCTGCTTTAGTTTTGAATAAGAGGTTGGTGAAGTTTCAAAAAACCTATCAAGACGAGCCCTTCCCCCCCGCCCTCTTTGTTCCCAAAGGACTAGAGAGGTAGGGTGGTGCAGGAAGTTCTAACCTACAACCAAAAGAGATCATTAAAATCTGGAAGACTATTATGGAGCAAATATGACTTTTAATACTCTTTTTTTTTTCTACTAAAATATGATCTTGAGTTTAATCAGCTTTAGGTTTCAATAAGAGGTTGGTGAAGTTTCAAAAAACCTATCAAGAGGAGTCCTTCCCCACCCCCCCTTCTTTGTTCCCAAAGGACTAGAGGTGTGCAGGTTGGCGCAGGAAATTCTAACCTACAACCAAAAGATTGGAACGATTTGGTAGATAAGTATGTAATGAATGTGTCCTCTCATTCATTCCTCCTTGTATTGGTGGTGGTTGTTCATCCCTGATTCCTCTATCTATTTGATTGCCTTCAATTCTATATGTTGAAAGTTGGCTCTTCCCTTTCGGAATGGTGGAGCAAGCTTTTTTGAGCAACCATTTACTCAAGGAGGAGTGGGTCCAATACCACTATAAATGCAATTAGTGTTTTTCAAGAAAATGCAATTAGTTGTTTTCAATCCACACTTTCTCTCACTTGAGATTGTTGAAGATTCAAACTTCAAAAATATATCCTAACCAAATAAATAGGGTTAGATGGCCAGCCAATCTTGACTTAGTTGATTCCAAATCACTGAAACATTATTTTTAGTTGTTTTTAATCTTCAATCAAATGCAATGAGTTGTTTAGACTTCATTGCATGTGGAAGGCTCTGCAGGAGTTGAACCCAAAACTAGTTTGTGAGTATGGGAATATCTGGTGCTACTAATGGAATTGTTTGTCCTTTACCCAAAGGGTTGTTTCCTTGGGCCTGAACCCACAAAATTAATAGAAATTAAAGCAGAGGAAAGATGGAGAAACTAATCTTCCATTTCATGAATAGATGGAATTTAAGCATCAAGAAAACTTGTAGTGTTCCCTAGTAAGCATCAACAGAACACAAGAGAAACATTGAGCAAGATCCAGTGCGTGGATCCACCTTGCCTTCTAAGTGAATCTTAAACTGTGTCTTTGGCACCACAATGAATATAAATCTCAACATTCTCTTTATGTTTGTGAAGGTTTAATGACTGTCTACCCAAATGAAGAAAGCTTTAGTCTCTATAGTTGTACAATGTTAAGTCACTTGACATCCATGCATATTGCATTTGTTCATATCCATAGTTGTCAAGGTGTCATCCAGACGCCCCATTTGCTAGAAGAGTGCCTTGGTCGCCTAAGTGTCTTGTTGGTGTTTCCTTATTTTTTCTCTCTTCCAATGCCTAAGGGCGCTTGGATGCCTAAGTGCCTTGTTAGCGTTGCCTTGATATTTTCCCTCCAATGCCTAGGATTGCCTAGATCCACCCTACCTTTTAATTGAATCTTAAACTAGGAATCTTTGATACCATAGTGAGAATAACTCTCAACATTCTCTTCATGTTTGTGAAACTTGACATCCATGTATATTGCATATGCTCATCTCTATAGTTTTCAAGGCGTTGTCCAGGCGCCCCCTTTGCTAGAAGAGCGCCTTGGTCGCCTAAGTGTCTTGTTGCTATTGCATTGATTTTTTCCCTCTTCCAATGCGTAGGGGCACTTGAATGCCTAAGTGCCTTTTTGGTGTCGCCTTGATATTTTCCCTCCTTCAATGCCTAGGATTGCCTAGATGGGGTAACAACTATGTTCTTATTTCCAAGCTTTTGATATTGTCCACTGTACATCCTTACACTCTTGTATCTCAGTTTTTTAACTTTTAAAGTTCATTATGTCCACCACAAAATGAGTTAGAAATAAGGAAGGCTGGGGCTAGAGATGAGGGAAGAAGAGAGAAGAGAGGAAGGAAGAAGGAGAGAAGATGAGAGAAAGAAAAGAGGAAATGAGAGAAAAACGTGAGGGGGCTTATTGCTCATCTCACCTATATTAACTTTAACCAATACTTTAGGGAATTACATATTCCTCCCTGAGGGAGGAGAAAAAGAAATAAAAAGAAATACACATTAGGACAACTTAACATAAACAGTTCCTAATGTACCCCTATTACATTTATTCTAACACTCCCCCTCAAGCTGGAGAATAAATGTCATACATTCCCAGTTTGCATAAGAGGGTACTGAATTGGTGAGGAATGAGTCATTTGATGAAGATGACTGCCAATTGATCAACTGTCCTTATAAAAGGTGTGTAGATGTTGCCAGAGTCAATCTTTAGTTTGATGAAATGCCGGTCCACTTCAATGTGCTTTATTCTATCATGTTGCACTAGGTTGTGGGCAATGTTTATAGTTGCTTTGTTGTCACTGTAGAGTCTCAGAGGTCCTTCAGTCTTATACCCTAACTCGAGAACCAACCGATGCAGCCAAGTGAGTTCACAAACTACATGAGCAAGTTACAACAGGTTGGTTTTTGCTTCTCCATGTAACCAAGTTACCACCCACGAATGTGCAATAACCAGATGTGGTTCTCCTATCAGAAATGGATCCAACCCAATCAGCATTGTAATAACCTTCTATCCTCAAGTGATTGATCCTGCCATACAAAAGTCCTTTTCCTGGAGAGGACTTCAAGTATCTAAGGATGAGGTACACAACATCCAAGTGCCGACTTTTAGGTACATGCATAAACTAGCTCACTGCTCCCATTATATAAGAAATGTCTGGGTGAGTCAGAGATAAGTAAATCAGCTTCCCCACTAGCCTATGGTATTTCCCTGCATTAACAAGGGAAGTGCCACAATCTTCTCCTAGCTTATGATTCTGCTCAATAGGAGAACTTGCCGGTTTACAATCCAGCATTCTTGTTTCTTTCAATAGATCTAGAACAAATTTTCTTTGGTATACGTTGATTCCCTTTTTGGACCTTGACACTTCAATACCCAAAAAATATTTCAAGTGTCTTAGATCCTTGATCTCAAACTGTTTGGCCAAATAAGCTTTTAGCCTAGTTATCTCCTCATTGTCATTTTCAGTTACCACAATATCATTAACATACACAATCAACACTATGATGGTGCCGTTATCTCTCCAGATAAATAATGTGTGGTCTGGTCGACTCTGGGAATGTCCATTTTTCGGAATTACCTGTATAAACCTCTTAAACCAAGCCTTTGGTGACTGCTTCAGACCATAAAGTGCCTTCTTTAGGAGGCACCTTACCATTGGCTACTGGAAACTTGAAACCAGGAGGGTGCTGCATATACACTTCCTCGTCTAAATCTTCATGGAGGAAGGCATTCTTCACATCTAACTGATATAAGGACCAATCTCTGATTGCTACCACAGATAAAAGGACTCTTATAGAGTTATGTTTGGGCACAAGAGAAAAGGTCTCCTGGTAATCAATTCCATACACCTGATTGTGCCCTTTGGCCACCAATCTTGCCATGTACCTCTCAATAGCACCATCTGATCGATACTTGATCGTATAGATCCATCTGCATCCAACTGGGATTCCCCCCTGGGAAGGTTAACCAATTTCCAGGTACAGTTCTTCTCAAGAGCCATCATTTCCTCTGACATGGATTGTTTCCACTTAGGGTCTGACATAACCTCGGTAATAGTTTTGGGACTAGAAACAGAAGAAAGAGTAGCTATAAAAGCAGCACTTGTAGGAGAGAGAGCATCATAGGAAACAAACTGGGTTATAGGATAGTACAAGCTCTCTTATCTTTACGAACAACAATAGGAAGGTCCAACTCCAAATGAGGAGAGAAGATATTACCTGACTAAGGAGGGGGAAGCTCAGGATGTGGATCCAAAGAGGACTCTTGGCAGGTCTTCTTTGTCCTTCTTGTGTATACAATAACATGTGCTTTCTCTGTACAAGGTTCATCCGCAGTATCAACATCTTCTACCTCTTTACGTTTACCAATATAAAAAGAAAAAGGAGTAAGAGGCAATGAGGTAAGAAACAAAATGGCATCAACAACCTTTTCACTTTCATTTCTATTCTCCCCCTGAAGAGGATGCTGATGAGGGGGCAAAGTAGGGCACAAACTCGAGGAAGGTGACATCTTTGGAAAGAAATCTCCTACGAGATGATGGGTGGTAATACTTTTAGCCTTTGGTGGTGGAAGAATACTCAAGGAAGAGGCATTTGAGAGCCTTGGGATCAAGTTTGGTTTGGGAGGATTTGTTAACATGCACATAACAAACACAACCAAGCACCATGGGAGGAAGAGTAAAAGCGGAAGACTGAGGAGACAAAAGTGCAACTGGGTTTTGAGACCCAAAAATTTTGGTAGGTATACAATTGATGAGGAAAGCCTCAGCAAGAACAGCTTCAGGCCAAAAATTTTTAGGAACATGCATACCAAATAAAAGACTTCAATCGACTTCTAATAAATGACGATTTTTCCTTCTCAACTACCCTTTTTTGTTGGGGTGTATCAACACAAGCAAGCTGATGGATAATACTATTGTTAGTAAAAAAGTCTTGTAGACCACCATACATGGGTATAGACCATTTTATAGAAGTTTTTGAAGGCATCATAAACAACACTCTTATGCTTCATAAGAATGGTCCAAATACAACGAGAAAAATCATTAACAAAAGAAACAAAATAACAATGGCCAAATAGGGAGGTGGTGGAACAAGGTCCCCAAACATCAGTATGCACAATATGGAAAGGAATAACAAATCGATTACCATGATAGGGATATGATGAATGACAATGTTTAGCAAAAGTACATAGTTCACAATGAAATATATGAGAAGAAAATGATGTAAACAAATGAGGTAACTGTTTCTTCATAACAACAAAAGATGGAAACGCTGATGCCAAAGCATCACAGTCTATGGAACTAGCATCACTACGGCTGTAAAAATGCAACCCTAAAATGATGCAGAAGATAATAGAAAACAGAACAAATAATGCACACAGGTTTACGAGGTTCGGCAAGGTTGCCTACGTCCTCGGTGAGATGAGATCCTACTTCACTATCAATTGTTGGGACAGGTGCGCATGGGGGCTCTGGTATTGGGCGTCGCACCGGTGGCCCAAAGTCTCTGCCCAGATCCCGGCTCGAATCGCTGTCGCGCTGGCTGGACATCAAGGAAATAAAGTTGCACCTTCTCCATAAGTCTGGGCTTTTGGATGACTGACAAGCGCTTGATCCTACATCAATGAAGAATAGGGTTACAATGCTCGTCCCTCACACCTCTCAGTATTGCTTGCATTACAGAGAAAGAAACCCTCGCTATGAATATATAACGAAAAACCCTAATCCGGAAAGTACAAAACTACTCTCAAATAAAAAATTCGAGCTGGGGGCTGTGCCCCCTACACCCCCGCTATGCAGGGGGGCCTCCTGCCCCCTTGCAACCCCCACGATCCACCAACTGATTAACGGGGCCACTGTCCTGCTTATCGAGGCGCTACACCAGTACTTCCTGGATTAAACTGTGACAGAATACAAGACATCGTACACCAACATATGGCCACATGCATAAGATTGTGCTATAGTAAAAAAAGGTAACGGCTCAAGACAGTATAGGCCGCCCTCTTCACGCCCACTGCCAATAATCCTCTTCGTCACCAAATCTTGAAAGAGGCAATGAGAAGGAAAAAATGTGATATAATAATTCAAAGTTTTAGTTAAAGTGCTCACAGACAATAGATTCAAGGTAAGGTCAGGGCCATGAAGAATGGAATCAAGTGAAATTGAAGAGGTAATGGGGATACTGCCTTTACCAAAAATAGAGGAGAAGTTACCATCAGTTACTCAGATATTATCTTTACCAGAACAAATGGAGTAGAGTCATAGTAATGGGACGTACCAGCCATTTGGTCAGTGGCACCTGAGTCAATGATCCATGACGGAGCTGTGGAAGGTGTAGAGGTGGTGCCATGCATAGCAGAAGCTGAGGCATCCTGTGAAATAGATGGGCTATCAAGCTAAGACATGAACCGACGAAGCACTACAATATCATCCCTAGAGAAGGAGCTGGTATCTGCCTGTGAGGAGCCTCTTTTATCAGTCTCTGTCATAGTAGCATGGGTTGTAGCCCCTCCTTTGCAGCTACCACGTGTGTTAGGAGATCCACCACGTGTACTAGGATGGCCATGAAGGACCCATCACCTCTCTCGAGTATGTCTAGGTCTCCCACAGTGATCACACTGCCATTTATCTCTATCATCTCCACGGGAAGGCCCTTGACCTCGGCCACCTCTACGCCAATCTCTGTGGTAATGGAAGAAAGGGCAGAGCACTCAAGTGAAGGTGTAGAATCCATGACACCTCTCTTGGTCTCCTCACTCAGGAGGTAGCTACACACCTCATCAAGGGATGGAAGAGGAGACTTGCCTAAAATCTATATTCAGATCTGCTCATAGTCTGAATTTAGCCCACCTAAAAGAATCAGAACACACTTTTTTTCAAGAGACTATAAACCTTGATTTCATCATTAGGATTGGTTAACTGAAGATCTCAGTAATGATCATACTCCTCACAGAATCCTATAATAGTATTATAGTAGTCAGAAATGGACTTAGTCCCCTGCTTTATGGAGAGAGCCTGTTGAAGAAACTGGTAGACCTTCACAGAGTCACCCACTTTGTCATGGGTCTTAGAGACACTATCCCAAATATCCTTGGCAGTTTCCTTTCTTATAAATCTCCTATCTATCTCAGGTTTCATGGAGAAAAGTAGCCAAGTCATAACAGTAGAGTTTGCAATCTCCCATTTCTGGTACCTTGAGTCTGCGACAGTGGGAGCCTTGATAGCCCCAGTAATATACCCTAGCTTCCCTATACTCTGCAGGGATAGCTTCTCAGAGTGTGACCAATCCAAATAGTTGGTACTATCTAACTTCACAAGAGTAATCTGGGTGTTAGGATCGTTAAAAACAATTGAGCTGGGGTTAGTACTACTCGACCCATTCGATGTAGCTTCCAGAGGTTCCGTGAGATCAAACATAATGTAAGGATACTCCTCAAACAACACCAATGGAGATCCAAACCAAAGGGGATACCCAAGTCCCAAATATTGTCTTCTCAGAACCCAAAAAAAAAATTCCAGCAAGCTAAAAGGGCATGAAATCTTAATTAAATATCAACAAAACTCACTTCCAACTGTGGAGCTTCATCTAAAACTCACATACAAGCATCATAGGATAGAGCACATCTAACAAATGGAACTAGCAACCTCACTACCAGCTATTGCAGGCCAGAAACAAGCCAAAACAGGGGAAAAACGGTACCTGGCAGCAAGTGGTAGATGGAGTTGTACTCCTTCATCACAACTAATCAACAACTGAGGTTTGGAGGGATCATACAAGACCCTTGGGCGACCCTATCCAGCAAGGTTTCATCCTCAACCAATGTCGGAGGAGAGAGAAACAGAGAAGAGAAATATTGGTTGGCGGTAAACCTGGGATAAAGTCTTCTTCTCAGTTTGGACTTCAAATGGTCTTTGTGGTCCTTCAAGATCCCTCCAACTATCTTCAAGTGGATTCTAGAACTCCATTAGGTTTTCTTGTATACTTTTCTTACATAGTATAGCCTCTAATGAGGACCCCTTTGCTTCTAGGATTCCAAGAGAGACTTAATGAATGGAACCGGGATGCTTGATCGACTCTCAAACCCTTGTACAAGCTCTGATACCAAGTTAGAAATAAGGAAGACTAGGGTTAGAGGAGAGAAGAAGAGAGAAGAGAGGAAGGAAGAAGAAGGAGAGAAGATGAGAGAAGGAGAAGAGAAAATTAGAGCAAAACGTGAGTGGGCTTATTGCTCATCTCACCTATATTAACTTTAATCAATACTTTAGGGAATTACATATTCCTCCCTAAGGGAGGAGAAAGAGAAATAAAAAGAAATACACATTATCCATTTTAAATACTTTGACCGTACTAGAATCTGATATGTAGTATTAAAGTGTGTTCTTTGAAAAGGTGCCTTATGTACTACATGAACCATGAGTGTGCAAGCATAAGAGTTGTTTGAAAATATAAACATAAGTAAATACAGAATTATCTAGGCTCTATTTGGCTTAGTTTATATTTATGTTTATTACGTATTTATGAATAATCAATTATGATAATAGATTATGGGCTATAAACAATAATTGTTTGGTTTCTACTAGTCATAATAGATTATATACTGGAAATAGGTTTGGTATGCATGGTTATATATTATGTAACATTGAGTATTTTATTAAAGATGTGCTTTGTAGGAAGTACATCTATATTTCAATGTAAGTATCATACAACAGTGGGATCTACTACGAAGTACACAAAGCTTCAAGTTGCTCCATGTTGACAGACCTTCTGAAAATTCTGTGAAAATCTTTAGAGGGTATGATAAACAAAAAAGAGGATGGAGGCTCAGGGCAGGGGCCATCTATTTAGATCAAATCCCACAATTTATTAAAGGGGCAGTTTTTCTCTCATTGCGGAGAGGAAATCTGGCTTCAACTGAAAATTAACAAAAAATTAGAAAGAAGAAGAGGACAGAATTCAGAGAACTCAGAGAAGGAAAGAACTCAACTGTGATGACATGAAGGGATTAATTAAGAATAAAAAAAATTCTATAAAAACAAAAAAACTGAAGGAGAGAACTCAGAAAAGGGAAGAACAGAATTTTATTTTTACAAGTGTCATTTCGAATTCATGACTAACATGAATCTGTTTCCCCACAAGAAAGAAACTAGTGGAGACAAAAGACAACTAATAGATAAAGAAAGCATTTCACAAGGCAACCTTGTCCTCATTCAGGTCCTGTAGTTTTTGAAACTTCCACAAAAATCAGCTTTCCACCAACTATCCTTCCATTCATAGCTTGCAATGCCTTGTGTGACTCAGTAATAGACCCAAAAGTCATGAAACCAAAACCTTGAGGCCTCAGAGTATTTGGGTCCTTAACTAGTCTTGCCTCTGTGACTGTACCAAATGGATCTAACAGTATTTTAAATCTTTATCTGTCGGGTGATATGACAACAAGTCATTAAGAATCCCACACAGCGATTTCCTATCAATAGCTTCACTGAAACAGCTGCCACCTCAAGGCCCAGAAATGATCACCGTCTTCGGCAAATGGGTTATAGGAAAGCTGGAAGCTAATGGCTCCCTGATACAGTGGCAAACTCAAAATCTGGAAGAAGTGGATTACCAAAGAAGATGAAGAAATATTTTCAAATCAGAAAAGAAGAAATGAAGAAGAGAAGAAGAAGAAGAAGAAGAAGAAGAAGAAGAAATATTTGTAGGTTGGAAAAATCAGAGAGGATATGGCTATTGAATCCTTCTCCCAAACTATTTCTGCCTGATCACTTCCTTTGATGGCTCTTTTTAGGTTAGAAATCTAGGTTTTATACAGTCCTTAGCATCAGAGATCTCAGCCACTGAATCCATGGCGGAGAGAGGAGAGCACGGAAGATTCGTGGTGGTTGTGGCAGTTGCAGGTGTGGCGGTTTGAGAGAGAGAGAAAGAGAGAGAGAGAGAGAGAGTACTTGATTTTATAAAAATATGTAAATTACCCTTTTACCCTTAGTTTTGGACCATTACAACATGTGCTCATTAAGGGTTTACCGCATAAACAACAAAAATCTCTTTATCCCAATAAATCATAAACACCTTCCAACCTCTTTATGAATTTCTTGATATATTGATTTATAATAATTAGAAATAGGGGTCATAAATCATACCAACCATCTCTATTTATGTTTTATGTCAGATAAACATAAATTTAAACTATACCAAAGAGGGCCTTAATACTGTTATAAACTTTCAGCATGTTGTTTTTCATCATGTTTCTTGGTGATTGAGCTTGCATCAGTTACCTTCTATCTTCATCATTTTTGTACTATGTTGCTACATAGTGCAATTTTCAGTTTTCATATCATTCCATGGTTACTTTTCTTTGAAAGCAGTTGGATAGAGGAAGATGCTTATCCACTATACCATGAATCTCCATAACCCTGTGGGGTCCCTTGATGCTTCATAGTTTGACTTCATACAATTGAGGATCGTGTCTACTCAAGCTTGAACTATTTTCCCTTGATGCTTCATGGTTTGAATTCATACAATTGACAATTGTGTCTACTCAAGCAAACTGAAATTCTCTTATTTAAACTGCAGCTTGTATTCTTTCACCACCTGGGGGGGGGGGGAGATGTATTCTGTGTCTCAAATATGCTGCATTTAAGTTAGCTTCATCTGTATAATGACCATCCACTCTTTTTAAGCTAAGACATCTTATGCTGGATCATAGTTGTCAAGGCGATGACTAGGGTCCAGGTGGCCTAGGTGGAGTTTGGGTGATTGTCGCCTTATTGCACTAGAGCCTTGAAGCAAGGCACAACACCTATTTATGTCAAATATCATTTAAGTAAAACAGTTACTTACGATATTATTAATAATAAGCAAATACCTCCTATTTGAATCCAATAAAATAGTCTAAAAATCAAATTCTAGAAGGATAAAAAGTCAGCTCTCCAGTCCAAGAAAAAAAAAATTTGTTGTACGGCGATTTTCCACTTTCAAGTGCTGGTTTTTTCTCACTTCTAAAAATTTCATAAATCTTACCATGGTAAAAATTGGTAAAAACGAAAAGTCCGATAAAATAATCTTTTGTATTGATATTCATAAATTTATTTTCATTTAGGCGATTTTAACAGTATTTGTTCACTTTAAAATAAGTTTGACCGAACATAACTTTGTCATTAAACTTAGATTTAAGTGATCGATATTTTGCTGGAAAATTGGTTTGTGCTCTACCTAATACACAATATCTCATGTAAAAATAAGATCATTTTACCATTCAAACTTATTATAGAACAAGAACATTTCTCTAAATGTTGATTTTTTATGGTTTAATGCTCATTTTTGATGATTTGAAGTGGCTTAATGTTGAGTTTATGTGGCTTAATGTTGATTTTTTGATGATACAAGGTATATGTAGCATACTAAATAAAATGTTAACAAGGGGGAAAAATAACACTTGGTTCCCTTGTTCGCTTTAAGGCTCGCAACTTGTTACCTAAGTCCTTAGGCAGCTCTCCAACGCCTTGGTTTTCCTTAGTGCCGTGACAACTATGTGCTGGATACTACAGTTATGAAAAAAAAAAAAATTGTCTGCGGAATCCTGTCCTTTTTTTTTTTTCCCTTATAATAAAGAGTCCTGTATTATTTGCTTTTAGCTTTTATTTTGCTGGAGATTGGCTAAACCCATGCGCCTGATTTCACAGTTAGAATGAGTCAACCCTTTGTTATGTAGCTGCATTAGAATCCTTGTGGGTATTGGCGTTTTCTTTGTGTGAATGTTAGACTTTTTATCCTTTGATTTAAGATGGATTGTGATTGTAAGTTTTATTTTATCAATGGGCTGTGCAATTTAAGTGTTCATGCTAAAAACATGAGATGCTCAAAATGAGTGTAATTAATCTGCAGTTATAACTTGTGTTCTTGAAGGACAAGAGGGTTGGTTTTGTTCATGGAGAAAAAACACCCATACTGATGCATGGCAGGCTTCTAAATTTGGCATCTACGGCTCTTGCAGAGGTATGTTATTTGAAAAATAAACTTGATCTGTATTGAATTTTCCAGAAACATGATTGGTTTTCTAAATAATGTCTTTTTCCTTAATTTTGCAACAGAAAGAATTAAGACATGATTCATCAACAATGTGGGGTGAACCGTATAAACAGGCATCTGCATGGAAACCTTGCGCAGATAAAACTAGTACAATACACCAAGGTAATCTTGTCAGTTATTCCAATATCTCAGTAATGTTAATGTTTTGCTTCTTTGTTGAAAGCAGTCTAAATATATGACCATTTGATAACGATCCAACCAAGGCTCAAGAGTTTGTCAGATATTCCTTTCCGTACCCTACTTGTGTATGTATTTAGTTGTCCCTCACCCCGTCCTCCCTTTCCATTTTTGGCAGGAAAGCGCTCTGAAAGCTCTGGATTTATATTGGTTAGCGCAAATGGTGGTCTCAATCAACAACGAGTTGCTGTAAGGCTCTAAATTGCTTAACCAATGCATCTTTATTATTAGATGATAAAGCAAACTTTCAAAATATCAAATGCATCAGCTATTCTGGAAATTATATGGGCTTGGATACATAAAAGTGATCTTGGTGTGAATATATGACGTGAGCAATAAGCATGGGCATTCAAGATGGAAAAATTTTTAAAAATGAATTGTCCTTGCTACATTGGTGCTAGTGTGCAAGTCAATGCTTGGCTGATGGAGGAGAGTTGTCAGGTCCGCAACCAGCACAAAACCTTTCAGCCAAACCATTTGAATTTACACATAATTGCTTTATGAAGATTTCATCAATCCATAGATCATATGCTATTTTTGTTTCTTATCGGCTACATACTTTTCTGCATCATTTGCTGAAAGGTACAACATACAACTTGACCAATTTGTCCATGGAGAGAGTAACTTTCATAGGAATGAAGTGGGCTATTTGGTCGCTGTCCACAATCACCCAAATGGCATCCATGCCTCCTAGCAGTGCGGTGAAATCCAATCTCGAAGTCCATGGTAATATTCTCCCACTTCCAGTCTGGGATGGATAATGACTGCAACAACCTATGTGGTCTCTGTCTCTCATCCTTGACTTGCGAACAAGTGAGGCACTTGGATACATGAGTGGCTATGTCGTTTTTCATTCTCTTCCACCAGTTGGAAACTTTGAGATCCTTGTACATCTTTGTGCTGCTGGGGTGTATCAAGTACGGAGAGTTGTGTGCTTCTCTCAAAATGATCTCTTAGATCACCATCCTCGAGTGCGCACAATCTTCCCCTAAACTTGAGGATTCCCTCATCAATCAACTTGAAATCCAAATCATTTTTTTCATCCAAAAAAAAAAAAAAAAAAAACATTGCTAAAAACCAAAAGTCCAGTAAAATAATCTTTTGTTTTGATATCCATAAAATCATTTTCATTCAGGAGATTTTAACAACATTCATGCACTTTAAAATTAGTTTGACTGGAACATGACTTTATCATTACAACTTAGATTTAAGTAATCTTAGACTTGTTGGAAAGTTGGGTTTTATGTTATACCTAATACAAAAAGTTTCATGTAGAAATAAAATCATTTGATCAGTAAAACTTATTATGGAACAAGAGCATTTATCTAAATGTTGATTTTTTTTTACTTAATGTGAATTAAATGTTAATTTTTATGGTTTGATGTGGCTTAGTGTTGATTTTTAATGACTTGATGTGACTTAATGTTGGATTTTTATGATATGAGGTATATGTAGCTTACTAAATAATGTTAGAAAAGAGGGAAAATAAAAAAAAAATAACACTTGGTCGCTTTGTTCGCCTTAAGGCAGGTGTCTTATTGCCTAAGGCTTAGACAGCCCTCCAATGCCTTATTGCCTATCTTTAGTTTTCACTTTCCACTATCAACCAAAATTTTCATTTTTGTTTGAGTAATCATGTGGAATCCTGTTGATTCAATTTAGTGTTCATGCTTGCAGGTTTGCAATGCTATTGTTGTAGCAAATCTACTTAATGCAACTTTAGTTCTTCCAAAGTTTCTCTACAGCAATGTCTGGAAGGATCTCAGGTCTGATATCACTTTTTTTTTTTTCAATCAATCTTGTTTAATTCCTATTTTCAAGTGACAATTGATGTTGATGTCATCATAAGCTGCACTCAAGCTGAAGAGAGTCTGTTATTTATGACTTCTTGTTGCTGCTCTCATCTTTTTTCCATCACTTGATACTTGATGATATGATTGTTTCTTGTATTTGACTTCTTCATGGAATGTATATATGTGTGATTTTGGCTCCCTACCTTCTATGCACAAAATGCTTTCCTGTTTGTTGTAACAGATCCTGCTTCTGAAGGTTATATATGTGTTTTTCCGGATTAAAATGCAGCCAATTTGGTGATATTTACCAGGAGGAGTATTTCATGAATCTTTTGAAGGATGAAGTGAATATCGTTAAGGAGCTTCCTTTGCATCTTCAGCTAGTAGACATTGAGGCCATTGGGAGTCTGGTGTGCTTATTTTCAAAGCATTTGCTTTACTTTATCTCGAAAAGGAAATCCTTTTTGAAAATACCATTTTATTTCATTTACTTCATTGCAGATTACTGATGCAGATATTATAAAGGAGGCAAAACCCACTGATTTTATTGAAACTGTACTTCCTCTCCTACAACGAAATGGAATTGTTCACTTCCTTGGCTTTGGCAATCGACTTGGCTTTGATCCGTTACCTTTTGAGCTTCAGGTTAAGACATCATTTAAGATTTGCTTTTTCAACTAAGAGGTTTAATGGGATTAATATTGCATGATGGCTTTTGCTGCAGTGGAAATCAATTGGCATTGCATACAAACTTAATCTCTCCCCTATTTTGATTTCGTATTATTTCTAAATTTCCTTTTGCAATCATGGTTTGAAATTTCGGTCGAACTGACCTAAATCTGACGAAATATTTCGATGTCGAGAAGCCCTGAAATGAAACATGAGTCTACTCTACTTTCGACCAAAATTTCGGTTGCTTCTACTCGTTTCTGAAAAATTTCGAGATTTTGCCCCTTTCACTTTAGAACTCCAGGACTACTAGAAAACCTCAGTTTTTTGGAAAAGTCCTTTTTTTGCTACTGAATTAAGACTTGGTGGTCAACCATGAAGGATCCACTTCAACATTTGGGTGGATTTGAAGCATAATTTGGCCAAATTTGTTTACATTTCAAAATTTCCACCTATAGGGCTATTGTGATGGACTTTGAGAGATTCTTCTAGGGTCCGAAGCCAAACTACTATTTTGTGTGCTGTGTTTTTATAATCTAAAGGTTCAAACATGTTTATAGATGCTTAATTAGGGTTTCCCTGAGGTTTGAAGCCAAAATATGGCCATGTGACCACTGAAATATACTAGATTTCGGTTGAATTTCGACCAAAATCCAAAATAAGAGGTCAAAATCGAAATCTCGAACTATGGCTGCAATACTAGAGACTAAGAGGTCTTTGCCTCCCATGTATGTGATGCTTAAACGAACTTGGATTATATCTGAAAATTTTAAATGAACTTGTTGGATGCATGGTGAAGATTAGATGAAATATAACTCAAACTGTTGTTATTGCTGATGGACAGTATTTATCATTTTTATGTACTTATGCTAGAAAATAATGTACATGCCATCTCCTGCCTATTATCTTGATTGATGGGATTTTGATAAAAACTTTTTCCTTTGATAGTGAATTGTTCTTTTATTGTCCTTGTTATGGTGTCAAAATTACCATGTTAGGTCTTGTATTGTAGATGGCCAGTAGTCCATTCTGAAACCTCTCTCATTTAGTGCTCAGATTTGTAACCTTCATTCTCCTACTGAGCAACCTTGATGACCATGAATTTTCTCATAAAGGAACATAATTTCCTTCATTGGATGCCCCTAAATTTTTTCCAGCAAGGTCATGCTCCTAAAAAACTCATGTCAATGCTGGAATGTCATAGGCCTATCACGAATTTTCCATTCTATATTGTTTCTTTGCCTTTTAATTTCTTCATGAAGTCGACACTAATTGCAATATCGTTGACCGATAACTCTTGGAAAGCTTGACCTGCCTAGGCTTTTATTTCCAAAATACCAAATTGTCCTTGGGAGTCTTCCAACTAGCATCCAGAGTATCACTGAAACTCTGTTGTCACTTTCACCTTCAAATTACTGGATTAGAGCTTTGTAGAACAAATATCATCCTATGTGACATGAATGTCATACAGCTAGTGATAAATAAATAAAAGGAAATTTACAGCGCCACCCCCTCGAGAATGCCATTATTATAAGAACACCCTCTCTGTTTCACCAAATTAGACTCAGCTTCCCTACTGTCGGTCACTGTTAAATGAAGAGTTAAAATGACCATTAACCCTATTCACTAAAACTCATGTTTTAACCTAAGTCCTCTTCACCCCTACCTATACTCACCAATGTTGGCCTGCCGTGCTCGGTTCTATAGGTTTCACTCCAGATTCTTCGAGGCTATTGTGATACCACCGGCGAAACCACCGCACCTCCATCACCACCGTCACCGCTACCCCACCACCTTCTCCCCCTGATAGTAATTCCACTCCACTCATGTCCATGGATGATTTCACACCCTAATAGTCGTAATCTGTACCTGAACATGGTTAGGTTCAGCCATCAGAACAGCAGATGGTAAGCTAATACTTCCTGCCTTTTCCTTTCCTTGCAACCTCACTTTCTTTCTCACCTGCACAGTTGGATTTTAACCTTTTTCCCGTGGTTAAAAAAAAAGGGACTCGGATTGGAAGAAACAGGGACCTACTTATTACTCAAATCAGTGTCCTGTAGCAGAGATTTGATTCGTCGCCGCTTTTGTTTATTAATCTAAGAAGTGATGACAAAGATAAAAGCTTCGACATTTGACGGAATTGCCTGATTGAGGAAGGAGGACTCGGAGGAGAAAGAGAGGTGGAAAGGTAGGAATCGCTGAACAGAGATGGGTTTGCATTAACTATTTCTATAGATACAAAGGCTATAACTCTAGAAGGTGGTTGGTAACAATAATTTGGATTTTGGAGGAGATGAGCTATCTAAGCCTTTCCCTTCTATTTAATTTTTTTCTGCTTCTTCACCCTTTTAACTATCTGTCTCACAATTCACATGGTCCCTAAGAGCTGAGATCATAAACCACAGTTCCATTTTTGTTTCTTGTCAAATTTTTCAGTATCGATTTGGTCATCAAACGATAAAGCTTGAAGAGTAGAGAGTAACAGGTATCATCTTCTCCATTCTCTGTCTGCCTTTTTTCATCTCGCTTCCTTTTTCTTCAAATGCACTGCAAGATGTTACATCACTAGGAGAAAGCATGAGTTTTGGAAGCAATAGTTTCGTTTTGTGGTGGGGATTTACTGTTCTTCTCCTCCTTATGGTTCCCTTGGGCTTAACTCGGGCGGAGTTCTTCTACTCTCTTTCAAGTACTCTGTTCTGAGTGACCCTTTGTCAGTGTTAGCGAGTTGGAACTACGACGATCAGACACCATGCTCATGGAACGGAGTTATGTGCACCGGAATTGGGACGATGGGAATGGCTGGGGACTCTCTTCGCGTCATTAGTTTGGTTCTCCCCAGTAGTCAGTTTCTGGGTTCAATTCCACTAGACCTGGGCATGATCGAACACCTTCGCCATCTCGATCTCTCAAATAATTCTCTCAATGGAATTCTCCCCGCTTCGTTGTTCAATGCTTCCGAGCTTCGGTCACTAGCTCTCTCCAACAACGTCATCTCTGGTTTGTTGCCGGAGTCTATTGGTGGGCTCAATAGCATCCAATTTCTTAACCTATCAGACAATGCCTCCAATCTCTCCACAAGGGACTTACTACATGGGTATTTTAGGTACTTCACATTTAGTAAGGGCATTTTGATATTTAAAATAAAATATAGTAGCTGACATCAGCATATAAGGTATATTCCTTAACAGTGACTGACGGTAGGGGTCTGAGTCTAATTTGGTGAAACAGAGGGGGTGTTCTTATAATAGTGGCATTCTCTAGGGGGTGGTGCTGTAAATTTCCCATAAATAAATATTCAATGGATGATTTCAATAGGATGGGCATTAAGAGAAACAAATTTAGAGTTATCTATAGATCTCACCTCACCTCTACCCCTTAAACTAGGATTGTCTAATGAATTCCCATCAATATTCAGCTTTACTAGACCCAAAATACTGCCTTGCGGATGACCCAACTGCTCACAACATTCTTACAAGCAACAGTCAAATGTTTAAGTGGGCTTTCTTCGATTCAGGAGAAAGTTTTCCTTGACAGGCAGGATGGATAGTGGTCTCCTGAGGGAAACATAATACCTTATCTAGGATTATACTTCCATGTTTATCCTTGAGCATCCTTAAGTGGTGTTAGTACAAGAAAACAATCCTAAATTTTGTTCCTTTAAAAAAAAAAAAAAAAAAAATTCAAAGCTGAACCATTTGAGCAACCGACTAGGAAAGAGTTGAACATCAAAACAGGGAAAAAGCTCAAGCTGTTAGAAAGGGAACATAACAATGTGTGTCAACACCCCCTTGCACATGTAGGCCCACACACATGGCTTTACACCTGACACCAACACGTGGCACTGAGGGTACAGAGCAGAGGGGTAACGATAACCTCCCCAGCACCTGCTAGGGATCGAACACCCAGCCTCCTGGTTTTGATACCATGTTACAACTGCTTATCCCAAAATCTCAAGCTTATTAGGAAGGGCATACAATGTTTATCAACATAATCAATTTGCTGGAATATAGCCATGTAGAGTGTGGACTACTTTAAGCAAAGGATACATGTTGATCCCTGACTAATGGTATTCTCAACAAGAATAAATGTTGCTGTATTCTGTATATAATGGATCTTCTTGTCTGAGACAGTGATGGGACTTGAAAATACCTCAAAGAAAAGTAAAAAATATGGAATTTAATCAGATGACTAAAGTATTCTGGATAAGTTTTAGATGAAATGGTTTGAGTTGTTGCAAGATCAATGCAACCATGAATCATAACCTGTTGATAGCTTCAATAGAATCAACTGCTTAAGCCTTATCTATCTAGCTTCCAGATTACACCGTTTCCAATCTCTTCACTGCCCAACTCCATGCCCCAATTCCTCTGTTATCTATCATGGCTTCAACTAATATCTATTTCTGAATAATTTAAGGAACAATTCAGTGTTTGGTGAATGGAGGTTGATCGTCACTTGTCGTCAAAGGCATGTTGAACCATGTGTATCTGTGTCGATTTGCATGCCTGGAAAACTCAATGGTGAAAATTCTTTGGCCTTTTGTATTTGTCGATTTGATTTATACATTGTACAGCTATCAAGTGGGTGCTCCCTGTAGTATGTGCTACATGAACTAGGGGTTGGTGCTCCTTGCGGGGGGTGTCACTAATTGTGTGGTGTACCTTATACCTGGCCTAGATTTGGGTTGTAGCCCAAGTAGCCATTTGCACCATGGACGTAGCTACCTTGGCAAACCACGTATACCTTCTCTTGTGCTCGCTTCTTGTGGATGTTGTTCAACATGGTCTTGGATCGTCAACTCATAGACTCCATTGCACATACTTCAATATAATGTGTTCATCAAACCCTATATCTTTCAGAGATGCATAGAGGCGGAGCAACATAGCATTGGACTCTCCTGCCAACCATTTGATTCTTCACTTTTCCACCGGAATATTTCTGGTTAAAGCATCAAGTGAATCTCTTTCCTTGGTTTTTGAATGGAAATTTTGTTCTCTAACTAGCATGGTTTAAAGTATCTCTGATACATATCTTAAATTTAGCCGATCGACGATGACTGATACTAATACTTTAATCCTTGATCTTTAGAATATCTTACTGTGTCTCTAATACGATACCCTCCGATACGTATCTTAAATTTAGCCAACCGATACGGCGATCGGTACTGATACTTTGATCCTTACTGACCAGTTACCTTCATGCCTAATCCATTGCAACACTCTAGCATTATCATCATCTTGTGGAAAAATATCCTAAAACTCTCCTAATTCCGAAGCTTCACCATATTCTTTAACCATTTTAGTCTTAAATCCATAGTCTAGAAAGGAGGACATGAGCCATCATTAAGTTTTCTCCGGGTCTTATCTATCATTGCTTGAACAAAATAGTGCTCCAAAAAAATTTAAAATATTACATGAAAGCAACAAAGTTTCATAATCATAGTAACTTATTCAAGTCAATGATGTACATCTAAATGGAAACCATGTTTTGAATGTGCCTATAATTCAAAATAAATAAATAAATACTTCAGTAGATAAATTTGTGTTTAAGATAACTTGAGATGCCTCACAAAATATGTCGTCAACCTGTCTGCAATGTCTTATCCATATATTCTCATTTTTTTCCCCCCAATTCTTGAGGATTTAGTTACAACATATAAGGGATCATGTCATCAATATGTACTTCAGCCTTAAATCTATCATTGCCTGCTGATTGGTGGCACTGACATTCTGTAGCATTTTATCTACACATGTCATATGCCTTATTTACATGAAACGATTTTGGAATTTGTTGCAGAGATTAAGATGCTACTGTAATTTGGCGTTCTTTTTTTTTTTGCAGAGATTAAGATGCAAATGTAACTTCCATGCTTTGAAGTTTGTGCCCAAAATTCAAGAAGTTGGTTCTTTATTGGTTAGAAGGCTACGGAAATATGATTTTGCACTGAATCAGCTAGATAAGCAACTGCTTGGAAACTTCATACCCAACAATCCATCTAAACAAAAACAACCTTCAACAGTACGATCAAAATATCTTGCTTTGCACTTGAGATTTGAAATTGACATGGTAGCATACTCACTATGTGAGTTTGGAGGAGGAGACAATGAGAGACAGGAACTCCAAGCCTACAGGGAAAGACACTTTCCTTTGCTTATTGAACGGTTGAAAAACACAAAGTACGTATTTTTCCTCAGCCTTCTAACCTATTTAATGAAGTTTTGATAACAAACTCCTGGGGGAATACCTTGCCCCATTGTATCGACAATGGTTTTGCAGGTTGGTTTCTCCTGCAGAACTTAGAAAGTTGGGGAGATGTCCGTTAACACCAGAAGAAGCTGCACTTGTGCTTTCTGGCATTGGTTACAGACATGGAGCATACATCTATCTTGCTGGATCTAATATATATGGGGGACAATCAAGGATGCAACCCTTCACTGACCTCTACCCCAACTTGGTTACGAAGGAAGATCTCCTCACGCCAAATGAACTTGCACCATTCAGGAATTTTTCTTCTCAGGTAGACTGGCATATTACTATCTTCACATTGATTTAAAATCTGTACATTTCTCAACTTAGTCTATAGATTTTTATTGTTGTATCCAATTTTATTGGTGTAATAACAAAGTTGTAAGAGAATTGAACCACCATTTTAAATTTCAGAATAACCCAGTATAAAACATTGAGGGGGATGGCATATGAATAGCAAAAGTGGATTCAGGTAGCTGACCCCCATTTAACTAGGATGAGGCTTTGTTGGGTTGAGTTGGGTTGAAAGCATTGAGGGAGACTGCTAATTTGATGGGAAAGGCCTGTTTTCCATTTGTGCATGATTGCTGTCTGTTCCATATTTATTTATGATATTTAAGTTTAGTACCTAATTATGACTTTATAGTTTGAGTTGTTTAAACTGGATGGTTGGATCATTGGACTATATGAACTAAAGGCGTTCTGTGGGATAGTTGCATAGTGCAGGGTATATGCACCTTTAAATTTTGAATCAGTCTAACTGACTGGTTTTAGATTGTTGCACTCGGAACTAAAGGGGTACAGTGATACTAGTTGCTTTAACAGGTTTAGAGGAATCATAATATGCAAATAAATGTATAACAGGTTCAGAGGAATCTTAATATGCAAATAAACGTATTCATTTTAGGTGGTGCTACAATTTATTGGGTCTTGTCACAGGTAATGACTGTTCTTGATTTATGGCCTACAAATTGTCACATGTGCATTAATATTGTAATAGTGAAGCAAAATTTTCTCATGATAATTGCTTCGATTTCTTAAGATGATGATGGATTGTGTTTTGCATTAGGAAAAAGTACATGAAAATCCTGCTTATGATGGAAGTTCTTAGATTTTTTTCTGAGAGTTTAGATCCCACAAAACAAGAGCATGGCTCTAAATCTCTACTGTTGTTTCTTCAGAATATAGCCTCTGCACCGAATTTCCTTTTTAAGAATTTTATATAAAACCCATCTGCAATTTCTGAAAAAGAAAGAATATTCTGGATGCAGCTAGCTGCACTGGATTTCATTGCATGTGCGACTGCCGATGTGTTTACAATGACCGATTCAGGGAGTCAGTTCTCATCTCTCATGTCTGGATACCGAGTTTACTATGGTGGGGGTCGTGCTCCAACCTTGCGGCCAAACAAGAAGAGGCTAGCAGCAATTCTTTCGGAGAATGGCACCATAAAATGGAGTGGCTTCGAAGAGAGAGTAAGAAAGATGATCAAAGAAGAACAAAGGGTACGTGCAAGGGGTTTTGGTCGAAGCATTTATCGGCAACCAAGGTCCCTAGAATGCATGTGCAAGGGAAGAAACTAGCAATCCTTCCTTCTCACCATTTCCAGGTCATTTTCATGTTTTCCTCCAGGCCTTTCATTCGTTCATTCTTTTGTTGCCAATGATATTATAGCTTTCCTACTACATATCAGACTCCATTTCATGAAATGATTAGGAAGGATTGCATCAGTGCGCTTCTCTTTTTCCCCTGGGGGCAGAGCTGTATTTGTATATAACTTCTATCAATGCATATTAAAAAAAAAAAGTTCAGTGCATCACAAAAGAGACAATTTTGTTACAATTAAACATTGATCAATTAAAAAAATAAATGCCACATATCTATTGCTTCCAGTACCACCGCCCCCCACCCCCCCCACCAAAAAAAAAAAGGAAAGATGCATACATATGTTTCTTGATGGCCAGAAGAAAGAACCTGAATTGTGATAATCCATATGTTTCTTGATGGCCATATCATCATCTTTTAGTTTTGTTGGATTGAACTCGAATAACGCGAAGAATATACATTACTTACCAGGGACAAAAGGTATAAAAGAAAAATGGAGTAAAATATGCCAGCTCATCTCCTCCTCATCAAAACTATGATATCATTACATGCCTTCTACATAAATCTTTCTCATTTTGTTACCAGCATATTGAATCATGATGGCGGGAAGAAGCGGTTGAGATTAAAGGGAAGGGTGTAAAACTCCTCATTTCGGCTATCTCCTTTAAATGTCCGAAATCTTGCCCACCATGGCATCCCTCTATCTTTTGCAATATCCTTGTAGTCAAGTGTGTTGTCAAGGAAAACTGCAACAATCAGTGCGACAGTTGGGGAGGAGAAGAAGATGGTATTGACGAAATCATTGAACTGCGAAAACACCGAAACCAAATAACTGGTTAGAAAGCACATTAATATATCCTGCACCTACTTAGATTATATGGTCCGGTATTAAATGTTCAGAAGAATTGTTGGATGCAAAAACCCACTCACAACACACGTGGGCCAACATAATATGATCTCAATTTGAAACTATTTTATGCCCAAGGTTTATAATATGGAGAACAGTTTGGAGGTTCCTGTCATTTTGTCTACCTCAATATACAAAAACACAATTCTGCTTTCAGTCAGGGTTCTGAATCCGGGAAATGCAAGCACAGGTATGAAATGAACAGAGGATCCTGTTTATCAGAGGAAGTTCTTTTACGTATCCATACACAGTGGGTGTGGGTGATATTTATGTGTGTAGCTACAGGATATGAAAAACGCACCCATCCAGCCTTGGTATGGGCAGGACCATGTAATGCATGGGCAGTGTATTCACGGAAGTATTCAGGAACAGACAGCCCCAAGAAGAAGGCAACGCCGGTGATGAAGAGGTTCCTCATTGAGTTCATGTTTGTGAATTGCAAAAATGACAGACCCACCGATGCTGAAACCATCAGATCAAAAATTTAACATAGAAAATATTACATAAACTAAAATTCAGGTAAGAAATGAAAACGAGAAAATACAATATTATACATACCGACAAGGCCAAACAGAACGCAATAAACGGCAGCAAATATGGAGAAAGGTATTGATGCAAAGAGTGCTCCAAATTTTCCTATTGGAAGCAAACTAAATTAAACAATCTGATTGTTGTTTTGCATGTTTACTATTCATCTGTTAATTTGAAGAAGAAAATCATCACCTAAGATTGAGAAGAAGATCATAAAACCAGCTGAGATTTGAATAACTCTGCGGCTCCCAACCCTAGTGGATCCAAGAAGACCTATGTTTTCTCTGTGTTTGTCACACCAGTAAGAAAATTAATGACCGGAAAGATAGAAGAAACATGGAAAAACAATGAAAAAAGATATCCATGAGATGTTCCACTACTTACACAGATACTGTAGAGCCAGTTCCTGTCCCAAAGAGTCCATCTAGTAGGATCCCTATGCCCTGTTTATTATGCTAACATAAGTCACAACCTTGTGCATAAGAGAAAAGAAACTGCACCAAATAACTTTGTATATGATTGAGATAATCAATTTGATTATTAGATATTGGTTACCTGCCAGCCGATACCACGGCTAAGGACATGAGCTGGAGGTGGTGTGGCACTTGCCAACCGAGATGCTGCCGTATATGCTCCAGTCGACTGCCGACATAACATAAACTTACTGTTACATCATTTAAAATTTATATCTCCTTATCTGTTTGGCTGGCTTATAGGTCAGTACCTCAATCAGGGAGACTAGAACAGCAGCCATCATTCCAAATGCATGACCAGCATCAAAGGTTGGTGCACCCCACTGGAGTGGATATGGTATTTTTATCCTGCATTGCAAGAAATGAATTCATATGAATACTAGGTGAAACCTTTTATGACGGAACATAAAAGCAAAAGAGGATCACCAGATTTAGTTGGGATATAAGTCTTGAGTATTTGTAAGAAATGCATTCATGAATACTTCGTTGGATTCGCAAAGATCTCAGTGAGTGTGGAGAATGACTGAAATGCGTAACTCAGAAAAATAAAGGCAGCTTGTGGACATACCCAAGCTGCAACCATGCATATACATGCTACTATGATACTTTGATCAGTTAAATGAATTCATGAGAGATAATCTTGATACCAACCATGGTGCAGAAGAAATAAGGTTGGCCTTGTCAGTCCGGCAATGGAATTGGGTCAATTGTGGGCGATGCTTGTATGCACCACTAGCTGTCAACAGGTGTGCGTAAGCCCATATAACTGTGATCGATATTACAAGTGCAAATCGCTCCAGTATTGGCAGATCTCTGGCTCGAAAATTTTTTAAATACTGTCAACAACAAAGTAAACAAGATGTGAGAAAATATCTTCTATATGACCCTGTTCATGCAGTTGTGGGGTCACAGTATGAGCCCACGAGACTAGTCAGGCCGAAGGCCTGGATGCCAATATCTTCTATGCTACTAAGGTACGATGACTATCTCAAAGAATCAAGCTTATCTGACTTGCTGAATTCTGATTAAAACATTTTTGGCAAAATAGTTAATGTTGCATGGAGCACAATTTCTCAAATGGTGTAATTGTGTACTGATGTTCATAAATTGATCAATTGAACTCATCAACAGCTCAAGGGAAAGGGTTTAATTTTCTTCTGCCATTCTATTAATGATAAGCAGGACTGGAATTAAGCAGTGAAATCAATTGATGTTGAAATTAGTTTTGTTACCTGGGAAAAAGCAATAAATAGGATAAGCATGGGAACTCCAATTTCTACACACCTTCCAACCTGATGAAATCATGAAAGTAATAAATGATTCAGGAAAAAATAGTAAACAAGAACAGTGTAAGAGAGATGAAAACTAGCACATCCTACATTTATAATTTAATAATTAAATTTGAAGTGTTAAGCATCAGTTTACCAAGGGGAAGCCTCTATCAAATAAGCCAAAACCAACCAATGAAATTACTGGAACCATTCCAAGAGGGCTGAAAAACCTGCAAGGTCAAAGGTCTCACACTTTGATCTACAATTTAAGGAAACATGGGATAAAAATCACTATTCTACATGCAAACAGAAGTAAAGGATTAGGGAAAACAGATAAGACTTTTTACCTGGAGCAGATCCCCCATAGCTGACTGTAGCCCAGAATAATTTGAATGCTTGATGCCACTATTAGGGCTCCTTGGATTGCTCTCATGGTTTGGAGAAATCTCTAGAAAGGCATTCAATTTTCAGTTTTTTATGTTAAAAAAGAAGAAGACGACTCCAGTTCTCAGAGGTTGCTCAATAGTTTGATGCCTTGTACAACATCATAATAGAATATCAGTTATTAGGAGTAGTACAATCAATAGTAAATGCAATCCAACCCTGTAATTATCAGTTTGCCTGATCATGAATACCATTTCATGGCTATGCAGACATGCTAAATAGCCATCAAAGCTGTTAAATCCTGTAATTATCAGTTTGCCTGATCATAATTCCGGCTCATTTTGGGCTGAAATTTGTCCAGTTTGAAAGATACAGGGCATTCTACAATATAGACCCACCATTCAAGCCCAGTAATATGGCAGGTTCATGAATCTCTAAACCTCACAAGGTATTGGTAAGATGCAGATAGGTATTTACATATGCTACTACCTTAAGGCTGTGTTTGGTAGCCAAGAGAAGAAACGAAAAAAATGAAAAGCAAAAAAAAAATCTAGAAAATAGAAAAAGTAAATGAAATGGTAAGAAAAAAAAAAATATGTATGTTTGGCTACCATTAGAAGAAAAAA
>NC_056567.1:20055127-20061610 GCF_013358625.1 Macadamia integrifolia | reverse complement strand
TTGTTTACCGAAAAAGAAAACTTAACCATTCTCAAGGTGAATTTTGAAATTCAAAAAAGAATCTTCTCTTAGGTTGTTTATGATAGCCAAGAGAAAAAAAGAAAAGAAAAGAGCTTGGATTAAGAATTTCTCTTTGTGTTTGGCATAATGGCATGTCTTGATCCAAGAGAAGACTCAGTTTTTTAAATTCAAAAATCCTCTTGGGAATTGTGAAACTTTCTTATACACACAAAAAAAAAAAATTCTTGCAAAAAACACAAGAAAACATGAGAAAATACAAAACTCTTATTTTCTTTTCTTTTCTCCTCTTCTAATGGTAACCAAACATACATATTTTTTTTTTCCCCATTTCATTTCTTTTCATTTCTTTTCCTTTCTTTCCTAGATTCTTTTTTCCTTTCTTTTTCTTCTCTTGGCTACCAAACATAGCCTTAGTTTTGAACATGCGAAGCACAGTGAAAATTTTTTAAACCAAGACAATAGTATAATTTTTGTATTTATTTTTTTTTTCTTGGCTACCAAACACAGCCTTAGTTAATTTTACCGAAGTTGAAGACACTGTGCATGTATGGGTAAAAGCTTTTGAGGCTAAAAAAAATTATTTCATTCGATCTACCCCTTTAGTAACTTTGAGATGCTGGCTTTGGAAACCATGAGCAGAAGAAGCCATAGAAACTTATCCAAATATGCACTTGAGTTTTTACACAATTACACCTAAAATTTCAGGTATAAGATTCACCATCCCTGAGATTAGGGGTGTCAAATCGAGTAGAGTCCACGAAAACTGATATGAATTTATTGGATCATGTCTTGGGCTGGAATTTTGGATACCAGAAGTCAAATTGGACCCCACTGAAAATCAGATGGAATCGGAAACCAAACCAGAACAACCTGTTAAGAAATCGATACCAACCAAAAATCCATTAAAAAAAAAAATTCTTTCCTAATTTTGTAAATCAAAACCACACCAAAACCAAGCGGATGATAATTCGAGAAACAGAATCCAAACTGCACTCAAACTGAAACTGAAACTGAAACTGAACCAAAACCAATGCATTCTCAAACCAAAATAAATAAAACCGAACCAAAACTGATCCAAACCAACCGATTGACACCCCAACCTGAGATGCTGGAATCCTGTAACCACTCTGTTCCGAAAATGGCCTAAAAGTCAATAAAAGTACATACAAACTGTTCCTTGCCTCTCCTACTCTTTCCAACTTTAATTTGAATTAATTATGCAAAAGGCTTAGGGCCATATGACATGTTTTTTCCTCCTTCTCCACTTAATCCTCTATCACATGTTGTCTACTACTTACTCCTCCCATTGGCTATAGCTAGGGGTGTCAATTCCTAAACCGAACCGGTAAAACCGGTCGGACCGAACCGATAATAACCCGGACCGAACCGAACCGAAGCCTTATTGGTTCGGTTCGGTTTCAAGTATTGTAACCCCAAAACCAAACCGAACCGCACCGAAAACCGGATGAACCCGAAACCAAACCGAAACCGGCTCAAAACCCGGACCGAAACCGAAACCAAACCGGTAAGAAACCGAAACACTCCAAAATTCATTAAAAAAATTAAAATTTGAATAGTTTTGTATACATTTGTATGGAAAATCGAATTCAAACTAGACCAAAAATCAAAACCAACCCGGTTACAAATCGATTTAAGAAATCGAAGTTCAACAATTCATCATTTGGTTGTTTCCTAATGGCTCCATACCGGTTTAAAAAACCGATCCAAACCGAAATGAACCTAATAAATCCAAACCGGTACCAACCCGAACCCAAACCGCACCGAAACCGACACCGGACCGAAACCGATAAATCCTTATTGGGTCGGTTTCGGTCACTTCCAAACTCACACCGAAACCGGTGGAACCGGACCGAAACCGCACCGACCCGGACCGTTGACACCCCTAGCTATAGCCTATCCCACTTTTTGGGTTACGTGGTATCCCCACCGCCGAACCCATCTAAGCGCATGTTAGCAGCTAGTGGAGTCCAGCATTTGATGACAAAAGCAGAGAGGGAAAGAAGAAAATGCAGAAAATGAAGAAAATGGAGAAAATGAAGGCTTTGAAGAGTTAAAAGGGAACAGACAAAATTAAAGGAGGAAGAAGAGCTATAGAACGAACCTGATGATCATCTTGGATACTCCTCAAGGAAGGATCATGTATTATGGAGACTATGGGAACGAGAAATGCATGAGACCCTCCGATCACTGTTGGCAATCGCGTTCCAAATAGTGTCTGTAACAACGTATTGATCCCTCCAACAAATAGAAGCGTCTGCACTACCCTCACCTTATCGTTCTGGGAACCCATCATCCACCATTCCATTACAATAAAATTTACAGAATAATATCAAGTGATTTAAGGAAAACAAAACCCAAAGAAGATGCTTGAAGAAGTATGTTAAAATCCATAATAAGAAACAAACTTGAACAAGATTGAATTTTTTTTTTTTTTTTCTTACATCGGATCCTCCCATTAGAGGTACAAGAAAGGATGGAATCATTACTGCAGTTCCTAAAGCCAAGATGTAGTGTTGAAAACCCAGAGCTATTGCCTCCCCTGTCTCAAACACACAAGACGATCGTAAAAAAACAGAGCAGAGCAGAGAGAGAGAGAGAGAAAATGAGAAAATGGATGAATGGACTTACCCCAAGAAGGGTTGGAGTCGATACAGTACTCGAAGCCTTGGAGTTGGTCCATTGGGGGATGGGTTATATCTTCTGGCTTAGGAGGTTCCATGACTGATACAGTGACACACACTTGTTGCTCTGTAACTCAAAACTCTTACTTTTTCTCCTTCTCCTCTGAATGAAAATGGATATTTCTCAAAACAGAACCAACCACAAAGAGAGACAGAGCTTTCACTCCAAGATTTTATTTTGGTTATGTTCTTAACACCGAAAAATTGGATGAATCATTCAAAGATAGAGTGAACTAAAGCGGAAGCATTATTGATGACGAAAAGACAGAAAGAAGGATTGGGGAGAAAGGAAAAGAAAGCAAAAGAAGAACTTGAGAGGGAGAGGGAGAGGGAGAGGGAGAGGGAAAGAGAAACGAAAAGGTGAACCAGAACAAAGAGAGAGAAGGGAGAGAGGATAGGGCTATTAGTATTAAAATTGCAGTTGGCGCCCACTGAACTCTTTCATTTTTTTTTTTTTTTTTTTTTCATTTTTGTTTTTTTTCCCCTCCTCTGCTCTATGGTACATGTTTTTCCGTCAGTTTTTTTATATTCCAAAAATACCCCTTAGAGAACTTCCAAACCAAAAGTTACCGTTGGTTCACTTCAATGAAGATGGAAGACTCAGTCCTATGTTCCATCACCACCATTGGTTCAGACTTCTGAATAGGAGGGGCCTCTGTATATCTCTGATTGATGAGAAGCTTCTGCTTCTCTCCTTTTAAGAACTAAAGAGGGGCAAAAGAAAAATAAAATAAGTCCTTTCATGGATATTTGTCTACAATCATTCAGTCAACAGACCCATCTCTACCGTCCATGCATGGGACCTTTCTCTACTTTTCAAATCATATATGGCTACAATGCAGGTTATGGGGAGAATTGTGGGACCTACTATCTTGGTCTGCTTAGTCACCATCCATCTTCACCCTGCCTCATCAAAGCAAATCAAAATTTTCCTATCTTCTTGGATTGACACTACTCCACTTGCATGGTCTTCTCTTCAGGCCAGACCCTGATGTAATGGTAGGGTTGTTTCCTTGCCATTTAATGATCACAAGTTGAAAAACAGTTTTCCACAAAATATAGGTAAATTTACATAAATTATTATCCTCTTTATACTCCGCCGAGCATGGATTTAGGCGACGGTATTGGTATCAGGTATTGGGTGTTGATATCGATCCAAATCTGATCGAATCTATGTGTATTAATTGGTTTTGCCTTTGCTTTTTTTAAATAGTATATTTTTTTATTTATTGTTTTACTCCTGAAATGATACGAATAATCGATCTGAATTGATCAAAGATCGAAGGTCGGTCTCAGCCAATATCGATACAATACGGCCGTTATGATACCAATATTTGAAACAATGGGCGGAGCCTCATGTAATGGTACCCCATTTGTTTCAAGTATTTTAGCAAATATATATATATATATATATTTCAAGTTTCAACATTGAAGTTATAAATTATCCATTTGAAATTGGGACTGTTATGAAAATCTCAATGGGCGTTTCTGTAATTTAACTGTACTTTCGCCCTTTACGTATCTGTATTTTCTGTACAGTCAGTATTAAAAAAAAAGCTGATTCCGAGTCTCTGATTCAGAGCCAACGTGTGACTCTGTAGCCCCCTTAATCTCTCTAACGTCTCTATTTTCATGTCGAGACAGAGAGCATAGAAAGCCGAGCTCCAGCTCTGGATTGATTGTAACTCCAAAAAGGTCATCACGTGGATTACAAACTTTCTGTCGTAAAAATATTTTCACCCAATATTTTTACCTTTTCCCCACAAACAAACGCCTTTGTACATTTGAAAGTTGGATACAGTTTGAATTACCGTTGCTCTTAAGCTCTGTGTTTTTTTAACCAGAGAAGATAAAAACTTGGAAAGATAGAACAAAAAGCTGCGTTTCCAATCTGCATTTTTGTTTCATTTTTTTTCCTTCTTTTATCTCGAAATAGATCATGGCTTTGGTCCTCTTCTCCCCCTTTTTCTAATAGAGGAAATATATAATTAATATGCAGGTTGGAAATATTCCAAAATTTAGACAAAATAATAATAACTTATCTGTATGACCACCTGAAAATATGGGTAAAATCTTAAGAAATTAGTGGGATTGAGTTGTTCTATTGATCACTCTCTTTAAGACTGTAGACAACTAGCTATATGGGGTAAACTGGATTATTGTGAATTGACCTTTAAAGTAAAACGGTTATATAGGCCTTTCTAGTAGTCGTTGCACTTGCTTATGGATCATATTGGGATACTTTAAAGTTGGGGAAATATACCAAAGCCAATATTAGTATAGAAAGAACAAGAAGAAAACAAATATTGGAATTACAAAAGCTGTTAGAGAAATGAGTTTCATCTCTATTTATAGGAGGAGAAGAAACATCACCGAAAGTCGTCTCCAAAAGGCATGTCAATCTCCAAAAGACTTGCCAAAATACAATGCTTTTTTATTTTTATTTATTTATTTATTTTTGCACAATTGCCAAAATACAATGTCATTTCTATAAGAAATGTTTGTCTACCATTTTGATATACTTTTCAATTGTTATACATATTGATCACTTAAAAGTGCTTATTTGGAAGAGACATCCTCACAAGTCACAACCCTTCTCACTAATACCGTTGGTCCATTTGACCGAGTGCCATGATAAGGAGCTCAAGTTTTGCATTTATGTCCTTTCCAAGGGAATGACAAGGGAGGTATTTGAGATGTAGCACCTATCCCGCCAAATAGTTTGAATCATCGTGAGAAGGGTAAGGCTTCATCTAGTGCATCAAGGTCTAATCTAACGGTTGGTAATGAGGTTCGACCATATGAGAGGACCAAAATTGTAACCTTACTTGTGTAGACTATGATTTTGATTTCCCTCCCTTCTCTTGCCAAGGAGGGTTGAGGTGGAGGACATGTGGCGGGACAACCAATGGGGTGCATTTTTTTGGGGAAGAGCTTGGTTATTTGTTATAGCAAGAAGCAAGAGTCAATATCATTGTCTATATCAGTTGTAAGCAATTGTACCTAGGTGATTTGGATGAACATGTAGATTTCTGAATTTAACATTCACAGTGATGAGCCAATCACTATCATATGTGATAACATGAGTGTAATCAATATTTTTAAACCAAGCATATTGACATTAGGTATCACTTCTTAAATACAAAGTGTTGGAAGGAGAAGTAAGGTTGGAATTTGTTCCCATAGCAGATCAAGTTGCAGACATCTTCACAAAGGTCCTCTCAAAGTACAATTTAGTGACTCAGAGAGAAGCTTGGAGTTGTGGCTGGTGTATGGGGAGTAAAAGTGTACATAGAAACCTACCTCTCCGTAGGATAGGAATATATGGTGGGTACTCCTATAGGTGAGTCTATATACAGGGGGGAAAATGACACCTTTTGTTGTTGTCAAAGGGGGAGAGACTGTGCAACAGTTGAGAGAGCTCAGTGGGCAATGTAAAGTGGCTTAGATCTATTCTAGAATGGTGTTGCCAACAATTTCAAAGCGGAGATTATTGGGCATCTGGCAGTGTTTTGAAGCAGCCCATGGTTTGTGTTGTCATTGTTGGCAACAAGCTTGCTGATGTGGTAGGGCTTCTAAGTGAGTTGGCAGTGATGGTGTGTATGGATAGTATCAAGTCAGTGCAGTGAATAGGGATTTGATGCAAACGGCTAAAAGTTTTATATGATTATCAATCAAATAAGAAGTTATTCTATGTATCAATCCTTACATCTCCCACAATCGGTGGGGTGACAGCTAGTTTTGGTATGTTAAGAGATAT